>NW_022060278.1:796526-899463 GCF_007364275.1 Archocentrus centrarchus | reverse complement strand
AAAGGAGGATGATGACCTAATCCAGAGTTTCAGAGCTGTGAGTCAGAATGAGTGGTCACCTACGAGCCAATCAGCAATTAGGAATAACTAGAAGCTGCTGATCAATGGAGCTAAGTGAGCAGCACAGGACAGGATTATAGAAGATCTGATTGATAACCTGGAGCAAACCCATGCAAGCACTTCCTGTCATTCACAGTGCAACAATTTCAGAATGAAAAACATGATCAAGCTTCCAGATACCTGTCAGGAGGCCAGCAGCAGCATTTGGATCCATCTGCAACTGTGATATTACTGTTATGGTCAGTCCAACATATAATGAACTGCAGCAGTCTGGATGTAATAAAAGCATGAATGACTTTCTGTGATAGAAAGACCTGGTTTAACTTTAGTTAAAAGTCTTAATTGAAGAAAGCCTGATTTGATCTGTGAGTCAAACTTAATATCAATATTTTTTACTTGAGGTTTAAGAAATGATGTCTGGGCTCAGGATCTGACAGCTCTTTAAAAGTATAATTACCTAAGAATTAAGTTTAAGTTGCTGCACTCAGAAACCTGCAAAAATTGGCCTTACTTGGTTTTTAATAACAGACCAGTTCAAGGAGCTCCAGGATGGAAGAGGTTAAGTTCAGGTCACAAAAAACTTCCCTAAACCAAACCTTCATCACAGTAAGGAAAAATCTGTGACTGAGTTCTCTTTGGAAACTGTGATGGTAGAAGTTTTCACTGGGACAGCAAAACAAACAGTTCTTCATTCCACAAGAAATTATTTAAATGATTCCCCAAAGATTCAAGATCTGAACTTTGTCATTTGTATTTTTGTTTTTGGTGCCATGTTTTCATTCTTGATAATGAAGCTCTGCACAATTCTAACAAGCAGCTGACTAAATTAGATTTTTATATTCATTTTTACATGTGGCTGCTGTAGCAGTGAGGTGTGGTTTGAGCACAGCTGCAGGAGGAGAGGTGGAGCAGAGTAGTTGCATCATACAACGTCCGCAGAGCGGTGAAAGAGGCTAAACATCGCTACGGCCGCAGACTGGAACAGCAACTACAACAGTCTGACTCCAGGGGACTGTGGCAGGGACTACGCACCATCACGGACTACAAAGCACCACACACACACCCGGTGAGTGCCGACGCTTCTCTGGCTGATGAACTCAACATCTTCTTTGCGCGCTTTGAGTCGGGAAGCCGACAGCCCGCTGCGCTCCCGGCCGGAGGGGCGGAGACACTCACTGTGACGGAGCGCGACGTGAGGAGGGCGTTTAGACGTGTAAACACTAGGAAAGCGGCTGGACCAGACGGTATTAGTGGACGTGTCCTTAAGACCTGCGCTGACCAGCTGGCACCTGTGTTTACAGTGATATTCAACCTCTCACTGAAACTGTGTGTGATTCCCACCTGCTTTAAAAAGTCCATCATAGTCCCTGTCCCAAAGAAACCACACCCCAGCAGCCCCAATGACTTCAGGCCCATAGCGCTCACCTCTGATGAAGTGTTTTGAGAGACTCATCAAGACATTCATCACCTCCTCACTGCCCACCACCCTCGACCCACTACAGTTTGCATACCGGCCAGACAGATCCACAGATGACGCCATATCCTTCTGTAACCCAGGTTACAAATATTGCAGTAATGCAATAGAAAATCGTCACACTAAATTACATTAAATATTAAGTTTTAATTATATAATTTATGTTGCAGATAACTTGTAAAAGAAGGTTGAAACATTAGTATTAAGCTCACCAAACAAAAAGTGAGTTGTGGGTATGCCCCTTTAACGTGCCCTTCCCCCCTCTTCCTGTGAGCGTAGTGTTGGAGGAAAAAACAGTTAGCGATACCAGAGAGGTGATGTAGCTGTGTGGATCGAGAACATTTTCCCTGGAAATACGGAGGTTTTCTGATCCAAAGGGAAATCAGTGACTATTGAGAGCCTAAGAACAATAACCAGAGAAGTTTTGGTGAGTTTCATGATGTTTCTTTTGTATTTGAGAAAAGTGTGTTTTAGACGAGCAAATGGAGTAAACGAGACCCCGAAGTTAATCGGTAAAAGTGGAAAACTGATCGCTTTAATGATAACGTTGTGTTTTGAGTTAATGTGCATAACCAAACGTGAATATGTGTATAGCTTATGTTAAGATTTAAGTGTGCGTTTCATTGCAAACGATGTTAGCCGCGAGAGGAAAAAAGCTGCCGCCATTTTCCTTTCCTTTCTCTTCTCACAAGGAGGCAGAAAGAGTGTATTCTGTTCTTGTAATGATTCCTATATAGTAAATTAAGTTTTCTGCATGGCCTGTTATGCAGGCCAGGTTTTTAGTGTGTGCTTCAGTTGTCGGGAAGAGCTTTCTGGGTGTCGGACGAGGCCTGGATCTCTCTCTCCCTTTTCTTCGTGCGGTGGCTGCAGACGACCCGCGCACACACACACACAGGATATTGGATGGCGAGCCTGACCCATGAGACTCGAGCTTAAAGACTGACAGCAACCGGATCGACAGAATACGGTTTGATATTGCTCATATAGTGAGACAATTTTGTGTGCTTCTGCTTGCTGCTTTATGGCAGCAGGATTCCGGATTTCCCCTTTTCTGATCTGAATTGAACTATTGAACTGAACTGGATCAATCTGAATTGAACTATTGAACTGAACTGGATCAATCTGAATTGAACTATTGAACTGAACTGGATCAATCTGAATCGAACTATTGAACTGAACTGGATCAATCTGAATCGAACTATTGAACTGAACTGAATTAATCTGAAACTGTTGAACTGAATCCAAGTTATTGTATTGAATACTGTTATATTTCATGCTGTTGTTGTGTTAAGTGGGTTCTACTCATACTCAATTGGTATTCTGAGTTAAGTGCGATCTATTTGACATTAATTGTAAGTGTTCCTGTTTAATGCTTTTTGTTTTATTAAAAGTGCCGGCTTTCCATTTAAGGGTCCCTGGTTCTGGTCTCTTCACTGTGCTTTGCTCCACTGCTCCAGCGAACCTAGAACTGGTCCAGTAGCTCATACATCTGTCTGATTGTGACACAAGTGCTACATATAAAGTGGCGAGCCAGCCAGGAGCGGTTCAGCGAGTACAGTGCTAGAGATCAGAGACCTTCAAAGTGAGTAAAACATGGAAGTCGTGCAGCAGAGTAATGTGAAAATTCCCAATTCAGTGATGGTCAGTGGGTTGTCTGGTACAGAAGCTGATGAAGAACTGTTTGATTTCCTCAAGCAGTATGGTTCCATACAAAGAATAATACCAGTAAACACCCCAGGTACAGATCGAGGTAAGCAGGTCATCGTGGAATATGTACATGGCACAGCTGTTCAGTCATTATCATCTTTGTTGCCACACAAGGTGTTATCTAAGACACTGACAGACGTTCTGTATCTTATTGAGGCCCTACCTGCTGTATACACACCAGTAGTCAGTAAGACAGCTACACAGACTTACCTTGCAGAGCTAAGAGACATAGCCAAACAGACTGGTAAAGATTTTGCCACTGTTTTAAGAGAAGAACTCACTTCCATCGGTAAAGCTGTTGACTCTGACAACACAGACACCCAAGCAGAGCACATGGAACCAGACCTACCTGACACTCCAGACTCACATGTCCCAGTGGCTGCTGTGCAAGTTAGTTCTCAACCTTGTGGTGCTCCAGAACAGCAGATTCAGCCACCGGGGTGGAGTTGGTCCCCACCACCAGTGCCTAGCGAGAAAAGGGCAACTGCTCTAAGCTTTGCTGATGTCAGTCCGCCTGAACTACAGAAGGTAATAGTGGAGCATATAGTGCGGACAGAAGATGCTGCTACACAGATGATGCACAACTCCCCAAGACTCAGGCCTTTTTCTGGGCGGTGCCCTCGTCCCAGCAATGAAGTAGATTACGAGACTTGGCGGTCTAATGTTGAACTTCTTTTAAAAGATACCAGACAACCAGATCTTCAGAAGGCACGGCGACTTTTGGAAAGTCTGTCGTCCCCTGCTATTGACATAGTGAAACATCTGACATTCGAATCACCTCCCAGTGTGTACTTAGAAATCCTCGACTCTGCCTATGGTACAGTTGAGGATGGTGATGATCTCTTTGCAAAGTACCTCAATACCATGCAAAATCATGGTGAGGAGCCCTCAACCTACCTCCAGCGATTACAGGTGATGTTGAATACCACCTTCAGGAGGGGAGGTGTAGGTGCAGGAGACCTTGACAGACAACTTCTCAAGCAGTTTATAAGAGGATGTTGGGACAATCATTTAATAGCTGAACTACAGCTGGAGCAAAAGAAGCAAAATCCACCCACCTTTGCAGGACTGCTTCTCCTGCTTCGCACTGCAGAAGATAAGCGTGCTTCCAAAGCATCCCGCATGAAACAGCACTTAAGTGCTTCAAGGCCAAGAGTGCTTTCGCACTACCAAGGCGTTGCTCCATGTAGCCTAGAAACATACCCTCCGTCACTTTCAGTAGACCACTCTACACCTGAAATCCAGCAAATAAAGAAGCAGATTGCTGATCTGCAGTCTCAGCTCACACGGTTCACTCAGAAAAGTAGTGAAAGAGCTGAAAAGACACAATCTCTCAAGCTAAAAGCTCCCAACTCAACAACAGTCAAACCCCCGCTTGACAGCTCAAGGTTGCATAAGATCCAAGCCCCTGACCAAGTCACAAACAACTCAAGAAACCGACCTAAAGCCTGGTATTGCTTTAGGTGTGGTGAAGATGGGCATATCAAACCACAATGTGAAAGTGGACCAAATCCCTCTTTAGTGGCTTTAAAAAGGAGGCAACTGAAGGAAAGACAACTAGCATGGGACACTAGGAAAGGGATCACAGATTGTGACACTTTAAACTAGAAGCAGTTTCCATTGAGGGACAAATGGAGACTGAAGCACAGGTAAAATGTCCCAAAAAAGGACGACGCTCATCTAGTGTGCGCTCTAAGAGCAACAGACATTTGGTAACTTTGCCAAAAGGATTGGTTGGCGCAAAATGTACAGCACAGGTGATCATAGGAGATCAAGAATCTAGCTGTCTACTGGATACAGGTTCTCAAGTCACAACCGTCCCTAAATCGTTCTACCAGGAGAACTTGTCCAAATTACCAATTCATCCCTTAAATGACTTGCTAGAAGTAGAGGGAGCAAATGGTCAGAATGTGCCTTATCTTGGGTACGTTGAAACAACAGTCCGGTTTCCTAAGAGCTTATTGGGTGCAGACATTGACGTGCCAACCCTAGCCCTGATCGTACCCGATGTACGTCCAGGTTTTTCATCACCATTGATCGGCACCAATGCCTTAGATGTCTTTTATGAGCAGTACACAAACATTGCTTCCCAAACCCATCATTTACTTCCCTATGGCTACAAAGTGGTCTTAAAGACCTTGGAAGCCAGGAAAAGGCATCAGGCTGACTGTAGCCTGGCGGAAGTGAAACTGCGTAGCACGGACCCTCAAACCATTGAGGCTGGTCAGACAACAGTTTTGGAGGGGTCAATAAGCTGCCGAATCCGAAATGTTGGGAAGTGGGTGATGGTCGAATCTCCAAGGTCAACCTCCCTACCTGGCGGCTTACTAGTCACTGACGGGCTAGCAACCCTGCCATCCAAACTGCCATGCTGCATACCAGTGGTCCTCAAAAATGAGTCAGACCATGCTATTACTCTTTCACCAAAGACTGTGATAGCAGAAATACATGCCATTCAGAGTGTTCGGTCTATTGACCAAGGCAAAGTCCTTTCTGCCAATCCTGAGCACGAATCAAAGTTGAACTTTGACTTTGGAAACTCTCCCATACCCAGTGAGTGGAAGGAGAGAATAACTGACAAATTGAATTCCATGCCAGAGGTGTTTTCACACCACGATCTCGATTTTGGCCGCACCAATAAAATAAAACATCACATAAATCTTTGTGATGAGACACCTTTTAAACACAGAGCAAGGCCAATCCACCCTCAAGATATAGAGGCTGTACGTAACCACCTACAGCAACTTCTTGATGCAGAAGTCATCAGAGAATCTGAATCACCCTTCTCTTCTCCAATTGTGGTGGTCAAGAAAAAGAATGGTGATGTCAGACTCTGTATAGACTACCGAAAGCTGAATCTCCAAACGGTAAAGGACTCTTATGCCCTGCCTAACTTGGAGGAATCTTTTTCAGCATTGACTGGGTCCAAATGGTTCTCTGTTTTGGACCTCAAATCTGGTTTTTACCAGATAGAAATGGAAGAATCAGACAAGAACAAAACTGCGTTTGTCTGCCCCCTAGGATTCTTTGAATTCAATAGGATGCCTCAAGGGATCACGAATGCCCCAAGCACTTTCCAGAGGCTCATGGAGCGTTGCATGGGGGAGCTGAACTTGAAACAAGCATTGGTTTTTCTGGATGATCTCATTGTCTTCTCCTCAACATTGGAGGAGCATGAGGAAAGACTGCTGCGGGTTCTCTCCCGTCTGAAGGAGTATGGCCTGAAACTGTCTCCAGAAAAATGCAAGTTTTTCCAGAGCTCAGTGAAATACTTAGGCCACATTATCTCCGAAGAAGGCATTGAGACAGATCCTGAAAAGATTGCAGCTTTAAAAACCTGGCCAAAACCAAACAATCTGAAGGAGTTGAGAACATTCTTGGGCTTCTGTGGTTATTACCGCAGATTCATCAAGGACTATTCAAAGGTCGTGAAACCCCTCAATGAACTCACTGCAGGTTACCCACCCTCACGAAAACACTCTGGTGCCCATGCAGCAGCTGGGAAATACCACAATCCTAAAGACTCTTTTGGGAATAGATGGACTCTGGCTTGCCAAGAAGCATTTGACTCCATTATTGTGAAGTTAACTACTGCTCCTGTTCTAGGGTTTGCTGACCCTAAACTGCCTTATGTTCTGCACACAGACGCTAGCGTTTCAGGTCTTGGTGCCGCTCTTTACCAGGAGCAACAGGGCCAGAAGCGGGTTATAGCCTACGCAAGCCGGGGTTTGTCTAGATGTGAAACAAGGTACCCTGCCCACAAGTTGGAGTTTCTTGCCCTTAAATGGGCAGTAACTGAAAAATTCCAAGACTACCTTTATGGCAGTCCATTCCTGGTTGTCACTGATAGCAACCCGCTAACATATATTCTCACCTCTGCCAAGCTTGATGCTACAAGCTACAGATGGTTAGCAGCTCTGTCAACGTTCGATTTCCAGTTGCAGTACAGAGCAGGAAAGCAAAACCAGGATGCAGATGGGCTGTCCAGACGACCCCATGAAATCCAACCTGATGATATGCTGTCAAAGAAAGAGCTAGAAAGAATACAGCAGTTCACAAAGAGACATCTTAGTGAAAGTGCAGTCAAAGCCATATGTGAGAAGCATCTAGTCCATCATCTCTCGGCTGATAGGCCTGAAGAGCCAGTGCCTAGCACCTCTTTAGTCTTATCACTCGCTCACCATCCGAAAGCCATTCCAGAAAGCTTTCAGGATGAAGAGCAGCTTGGTGGCTTGCCTGTCATCCCTCACTTTACAGCATCTGAATTGAGGAGCAAACAGCAGGATGACGTGTGCATCCGAACAGTGCTCAACCAGATGGAGTCGGGGGAGAGACCTCCACCATCCCTCAGAACAGAAGCCCCTGAGCTGGGTCTTCTATTGAGAGAGTGGAATCGACTTATAGTCAGAGATGGTGTACTGTACCGAAAGCGACAAGAGGGCGCATCAACACAATATCAGTTAGTGTTGCCTGAAGAGTTGAGATCCTTAGTCCTAAAGAGTCTGCATGATGACATGGGACACATGGGTGTAGAGCGAACCATAGACCTAGTTCGCAAACGGTTTTACTGGCCTAAGATGGCCATTGAAGTAGAGAGCAAAATCAAAACTTGCGACCGCTGCATACGGCGCAAGGTTTCACCAGAAAAGGCTGCCCCACTTCTGAACATCATAGCTACACGCCCCCTTGAGCTTGTATGCATGGACTTTCTCACCTTAGAGCCAGACTCAAGTAACACCAAAGATATTCTGGTCATCACAGACCACTTTACAAAATATGCAGTGGCCATACCTACCCCGAACCAAAAGGCAAAGACTGTTGCCAAGTGTTTGTGGGAGCACTTTGTTGTTCATTATGGTATTCCAGAAAGACTCCATAGTGATCAAGGCCCAGACTTCGAGTCGCATATGATTAAGGAACTTTGTGAGTTG
Source organism: Archocentrus centrarchus (assembly GCF_007364275.1). NCBI lineage: Eukaryota > Metazoa > Chordata > Actinopteri > Cichliformes > Cichlidae > Archocentrus > Archocentrus centrarchus. The sequence goes on along the minus strand of NW_022060278.1, from coordinate 891,291 downwards.
GCTGGTATTCAAAAGATACGTACTACACCATACCATCCAAGGGGGAATCCAGTTGAGCGTTTCAACAGGACCCTGTTGAATATGTTGGGTACGCTTGATAACAAGAAAAAGAGCCATTGGCGGGAATATGTCAAGCCTTTAGTACATGCTTATAACTGTACTAAAAATGAGGTCACTGGCTTCACCCCCTATGAACTTATGTTCGGGCGGCAACCAAGATTGCCGGTTGATTTGGCCTTCGGCCTACCAGTCACTCATCAGTCTGTGTCACACTCACAATATGTACGCAGTCTGAAATCACACCTCGAAGAGAGCTACAGAGTAGCAACAGAAATGGCAAGGAAAACGGCAGATCGCAATAAAGCAAGATTTGACAAACAGGTTGTCGAATCCACTTTGGAAGCAGGTGACAGAGTTTTGGTTAGAAATGTTCGGCTCAGAGGCAAGAACAAGCTGGCTGACAAGTGGGAGTCAGATGTGTATATTGTAGTGAGACAGTCAGGTGACATTCCAGTCTATGTTGTGAGGCCTGAGACTAAAGATGGCCCATTAAGAACTCTCCACCGTGATTTGTTATTACCTTGTGGATTCCTTTCTGCTACCTCAGCTGAAATTGAGAACCCTGTAAAGGAAAAACCCAGGCGACCAAAGACTCGTCAGTACTCAAGGACTGACAATTCAGATCACTCAGAGGAGCGAGAATCTGATTCAGGAGATAGCTACCCTTTCCTCTATGGTTACAGGGATATAATGGTGGAAACTGCAGACCCCCGTCATACCCCTGTGGTTGGTCCATCACTTATGGTTGGCAGCACACCTGAACCACCTCATGTGCCTGTAGTTGAACAGGCCTCAGACGTAGTTCCTCATTGCACCACTCCAAGAGCAACTGCTGTGACTAACCTACCCAATGTGAGCCTAGAGGATAGCACCTTGCACAAACTGAGTTCTTTGGAGGTAAATCCACCAGAAACCAATCCAGTCGAGAACGACACACTTGGAACAGACTCTGACGAGAGGACTTTCCCAGGCCAAGATGATGAAACACACAGCCAATCTGAGGAAGATCGAGTTAGCACTCCTCCAGACACAAACCATGATGAAACTAGACAAACTGATCATACTGGAGACTGTGACAATGACTATTTAAGGAGATCTACCAGACGCAGAGTACCTGCACAGAGACTGACTTATCCCGAGCTGGGGAACCCATTGGTCACAGTAGTCCAATCATTATTCCACAGTTTAAGTGCAGTGATTACAGACTCTTTGAATGAGCCTACACAATCTAGAGTGTTGACAGTGTAATTATGTCATGCACAGGGACGTGCATGGGAAAAGGAGGGGAGGATGTAACCCAGGTTACAAATATTGCAGTAATGCAATAGAAAATCGTCACACTAAATTACATTAAATATTAAGTTTTAATTATATAATTTATGTTGCAGATAACTTGTAAAAGAAGGTTGAAACATTAGTATTAAGCTCACCAAACAAAAAGTGAGTTGTGGGTATGCCCCTTTAACGTGCCCTTCCCCCCTCTTCCTGTGAGCGTAGTGTTGGAGGAAAAAACAGTTAGCGATACCAGAGAGGTGATGTAGCTGTGTGGATCGAGAACATTTTCCCTGGAAATACGGAGGTTTTCTGATCCAAAGGGAAATCAGTGACTATTGAGAGCCTAAGAACAATAACCAGAGAAGTTTTGGTGAGTTTCATGATGTTTCTTTTGTATTTGAGAAAAGTGTGTTTTAGACGAGCAAATGGAGTAAACGAGACCCCGAAGTTAATCGGTAAAAGTGGAAAACTGATCGCTTTAATGATAACGTTGTGTTTTGAGTTAATGTGCATAACCAAACGTGAATATGTGTATAGCTTATGTTAAGATTTAAGTGTGCGTTTCATTGCAAACGATGTTAGCCGCGAGAGGAAAAAAGCTGCCGCCATTTTCCTTTCCTTTCTCTTCTCACAAGGAGGCAGAAAGAGTGTATTCTGTTCTTGTAATGATTCCTATATAGTAAATTAAGTTTTCTGCATGGCCTGTTATGCAGGCCAGGTTTTTAGTGTGTGCTTCAGTTGTCGGGAAGAGCTTTCTGGGTGTCGGACGAGGCCTGGATCTCTCTCTCCCTTTTCTTCGTGCGGTGGCTGCAGACGACCCGCGCACACACACACACAGGATATTGGATGGCGAGCCTGACCCATGAGACTCGAGCTTAAAGACTGACAGCAACCGGATCGACAGAATACGGTTTGATATTGCTCATATAGTGAGACAATTTTGTGTGCTTCTGCTTGCTGCTTTATGGCAGCAGGATTCCGGATTTCCCCTTTTCTGATCTGAATTGAACTATTGAACTGAACTGGATCAATCTGAATTGAACTATTGAACTGAACTGGATCAATCTGAATTGAACTATTGAACTGAACTGGATCAATCTGAATCGAACTATTGAACTGAACTGGATCAATCTGAATCGAACTATTGAACTGAACTGAATTAATCTGAAACTGTTGAACTGAATCCAAGTTATTGTATTGAATACTGTTATATTTCATGCTGTTGTTGTGTTAAGTGGGTTCTACTCATACTCAATTGGTATTCTGAGTTAAGTGCGATCTATTTGACATTAATTGTAAGTGTTCCTGTTTAATGCTTTTTGTTTTATTAAAAGTGCCGGCTTTCCATTTAAGGGTCCCTGGTTCTGGTCTCTTCACTGTGCTTTGCTCCACTGCTCCAGCGAACCTAGAACTGGTCCAGTAGCTCATACATCTGTCTGATTGTGACACAAGTGCTACACTTCCTCCTCCACAAGACCCTTTCACACATAGACACTGGTAAGGGGAACTATGTGAGAGTGCTGTTTGTAGATTACAGCTCAGCATTCAACACCATAGTTCCCTCCAGGCTGGTCTCTAAGCTGCTGGACCTGGGCCTGGGCCCATCCCTGTGCAGGTGGGTTCACAGCTTCCTGACCAGCAGACCACAGGTGGTACGAGTGGGTCACCTCACCTCATCCTCCCTCACCCTCAACACTGGATCCCCCCAAGGCTGTGTGCTCAGCCCTCTGCTGTACTCACTGTACACCCATGACTGCGAGGCCACGTCAGAGTCCAACGTCATCATCAAGTTTGCTGACAACACTGCTGTTGTGGGACTAATCTCTCACAATGAAGAGACAGCCTACAGGAGAGAGGTCTCCCGCCTGGAGAACTGGTGCCAGGAGAACCACCTCCTGCTCAACGTCAGCAAAACGAAGGAACTGATTGTGGACTTCAGCAGGAAGCAGCAGAGGGACTACCATCCCTAAAAAGGGTGGTTCGTTCAGCTGAACGGACCATCAGAACCACCCTCCCCAACCTGCAGGACATTTACACCAAGCAGTGCAGGCTGAGGGCCATGAAGATCCTAAAACAGCCCAGCCACCCCGGACACTCTCTCTTCTCCCTGCTCCCATCAGGCCGGCGTTACCGCTGCCTGAGGGCTAAGACTGAAAGGTTGAAGAAGAGTTTTTACCCACAAGCCATCCGTCTGCTCAACTCTGAGCCCTAACTGGACCATTATTGCACAATGTAAATATTATAATTTATAAAAGTGTGTATAGTGTATAGTATATAGAGTATAGTGTATAGTGTGAATTACTTTTTTTTTTTTTTTTTTTTTTATTCTTCTTATTTATATGTGTGTGTATATATGGTTGCAGGTACAAAATACATTTCACTGTGCATTGTACTGTGTATAACTGTGCATGTGACAAATAAACACTATCTTAATCTTAATCTTAATCTTAGTTCATGGAGCTGTGCACAGTGCAGGTAAAATGGTGCTTTAGTGAGACGCCTAAAATTGTCAGAAATTCACGTTTTTTTCTGTGTGGCATCATAGATTAACTTCACATACAGCAAAGCTGGGACTAATGCTCGTGTGACGTCTAAATCATTAAAATGCAAGAAGAAAATGTATAATAACATACCCTGTACAGTGATGTTGACTGCACTGCTGAACTCTCCTGATCCAGACTCACACCAGTACACTGCAGTATCTGACTTTGTCAAGAAACCGATGTAACATGTGGATCCAGTCATTGTCCTACAGCCAGAGGTCAGTCGGCCGTCCTCAGTGAACTTCTTCACTCTCCACTCAGCAGAGTTTCCCTCACAGGTCAGTGAGACAGAGTCAGAGGTGAAGTGTTGCACTCTGTCAGGACTCACTGTGAGAGACGCTGCTGAATGAACATCTGGAAACATGCAGGGAGGAGACAAAGCTCAGAGATGTTAAATATTTCTTAACAGATTAAGAAGATGCAATATTTGTTTTGGCCAACCTAAAATTTGTACCTTCAATACCAAGAACAACAAAATCTTTAATGTGCAAAAAACTTTTATTGGCCGCCTGTAGTCAGTGTTTTCTTCATATTTATGTTAAACTGGTTGCTGCCTTTACTTCCAAAGATGTTCCTGTTCTTCATATATTTCAGTTTTTTTTCTGTACATCCACTTGACCACTAAGAAAAGTGTCTTCAGTCAATTGTACATCTTGTCTGTTGAGTAATTAATATGAAATTAAAGTCAATATTTGGTGTGATCACCTTTATCTTCAACACAGCCTGAACTCTATTTGGCAGCTTTCTTGTCATTTCTTTAAATGGTCTTCAGGAAATGTTCTCCAGGCTTCTTGAAGGACATTTTATGCTTGAATGAGCTGTAGGTCAGTTTTAAGTGGCTAAACAAGCAAATAAATAAATGAGCCTATCCCAGTTTTCATAGGGTCAGAGGCAGCTTTATTTTTTTAATAGCAGGTAATTTCATAACACAGCAGGATGTCTGCTACCATTTGCTTTCATCTACTGTCCAGTAGACCCACAGTTTCCTGTATTGTGTTTACATGACACTTCTGTCACCAAATCACCATTTATCTGCTCTATTCTCACTAACTGATTGTATATTCTTGTATATTCTGTATATTTCTGACTGTACATTCTTGTATGACTATATTTCCAACTATATCTCTGCTTGTGTGACTATGATGTAAAAAGCGCTACTGGAACTTTGATTTCCCTGACGGAACCCTCCCAAAGGGATTAATAAAGTTTAATCTAATCTAATCTAAACTACAGTCAGACTGTGGGAGGAAGCCAGAGTACCTGCAGAGAAGCACGCAGACACAGGGGAGCATGTAAACTCTGCCTAGAAAGGTCATCGATTATCATGATTGAAAAGGTTATAAAAGAAGAAAACAAAGAAATTAATTTGGCTTAATCACAGTAAGAAATTAAGAGACTGATTTTTCTTTTCATATAAATGAGTTTTAATGGACTGAATCTCAGTGAAAGAGAGAAACTGGTAAAGAAACATAACATCAGCTTATTGAAAGGATGGAAACAAACTGACCTGCAGACCAGACAAACTTTGGTTCACTGTGATCAGTGTGATACTCTGGGTCTCCTCTTCCAGCTCTACACACATATCCTGCTGTGTGTGTCTGTCCATCAATGATGTAGGAGTCCTGTGCAGTCCCACTGCCATCAGGTAGCAGCTCATAACTGTAGGATTTCTCTGATAGATCAGGAACAGCTTTATACCAGTAGAAGCTCCATCCTGCAGACGGATGTTCAACCTCACAGTTCAGAGTTACTGAGGCTCCAGGACTCAGCCATGATGGAGACACAGTGAGGACAGGACGGGGTTCTAGTGGGAAAAATACTTAAAGACTGAAATGATCTAAACATCTAAAATCTCTCTAATCTCAACATGTACTAACAAAAACACATTTTTACAGCCTGTTTATATTGTCAGGTTAAAGGAGCTTTGACTCTACTTACTGTCAGAAACTGTCAGTGTGACTGAATCACTCCACTCTGTTGTTTTATGCTGTGAACTTTTCATTCGGCCCTTACAGCGGTAGTTTCCACTGTTGGATGATGAAGCAGATCTAATCCTGTATTCATTTTGATTTGGAGGTTTTCTGGAGCTGTTTGTTTCCCATTCATAATCCCACTCAGTGTCTCCTCCATGGATCTCACATCTGACAGTGATCGTCTCTCCTCTGTATATCTCAGTCCAGTTTGGATGCAGAGTCACAACAGCTTTGTTTGACACTGTTAATGTTCAAGAAAGAACAACAAGAACACATGAATGACAAAAAGGTTTGATTTAAGACCAGACATCTGGTGGTAAACACATCATGTTCCTACATCATAAATTAATTAACACTGTGTTAAATGTAAACTCACCAGTTTTCTCAATCCTGACTAACTCGCTGTACTCTGTGTAGTAAACTGGGTCTCCTCTTCCTCCTCTGCACCTGTAGAGTCCTTCCTGTGAGACTCTGATTTGTCCATTTGAGAGGAAAAATGCATCTTGTGTGGTCAGAGGTTTAGAGTGTTTCTCATCTCTGTACCAGTAGTATTTCCATCCTGATGATAATGATGATGATGATGATGATGATGATGGGTTCACAGAGCAGGTCAGAGTCACACTGCCCCCTACTAGAATGTCTCTAATATCAGCTCTCAGTTGAGCCTTTGGTCGACCTGTTGAGTTTGGAATAAACTACAATCACAATTCAAAGCACAGATCAGAATGGGGTGGGGTAATGATGCATGCGTGTGTGTGTGTGTGTGTGTGTGTGTGTGTGTGTGTGTGTGCGCACACCACTCACATTGACACCTTTGGGTAATTTAGAATCACCAGTTAACCTAACTCCAGTAACTGCATGTCTTTGGACTGTGGACAAACTCCACAGAAGGGCCGAGGTGGATTCAAAGCCAACCTTTCTAGCTGTGAGGCAACAGTGCTAACCACCACACCCCCAATCTGATGGGCAGGTTAATGCATGTTATTGATGAATTGATTAGTTTTTCATGTCCTGCAGCCTGGCGTTGCTTCGACTGACAGAATATAGATACCAGCTCAGTGATAAGAAAATATTAATATAATAAAAAGTAAAGTGGCAGGTAATTTCAAAGCACAGTAGGATGTTTGGCACCATTTGCTATTAGTTCTACAATTTCCTCCATCCTGCATGTGTTTACATTACACTTCTTATTCTGTGTTCACAACCACAGAAACACTAAAATGTTGTTACTCAGTGAAGATTCCTGTCAGCCTAACAGTCTCCCACCTGCATCCAAAGGCTCTCTATTAGATCTCATTTCTATTTTGTTTTTGATATTTTCTTATGTTTTTGTCCAGGTTATTGTTCATTTTAGGCTTTTAATAGTTCATGTAATGCATGCTGGTGTCCTTGTGATCCTAGTTTGAATGAGCACACTTTCTTTTGTCTGTCCTAATAAGATTTTTACCCTTTAGTCAAAGAACAGGTTTGTTAGAACGAGCTGTTTCTACTTTTTCTTTCAGTGTTTCATTTTGAATAAGCCAGTGCATAATTTAATGTCATTTATGAATGATTAGTTTGATATTATATAAACTGACTGTCTTTTTGTAACAACCATAACTTTGAAGCAGCCTTGAAATACAAAGAAGTGAAGGTGTAGGCAGTGAGGCATTCAGCACGGAGAGTGATGTTGTTTCTGTTTGAGGACATTCCTGGATCGACCCCTGATCCCAAATAGGATTTTTAGAGGAAAAGAAATCAGCTTCAAGCCTTTCTTAAAGTCCAGAAAATACTACAGTTTTTGTTTATTTTCTGTGTACTGTATGAGAGCTGCAGTGAGGAGGTCAGGGTGTGTGGTGGGTGTAGAAAGGTCAGAGGAAACATTAAATGTAGTGTGAAATCAAAGTTACCTAAACATAAAGTACGCACTTGTTGGCAGGAGATCAAAAAGAAAACTAAATAAATGAGTTAACAGCACATTTCACAGGCTGAGTTTGAAAGTTATAAAAATGAGATCTTCAGACTTTATATTCCAGGTTATAAACATTATGCTGACAAACTTAATCAGAATCCTTTTATTTAGTTTTATTTGAAGCAGACAGGCTGTCAGTTTGACCTGCGGTTGCTTTTGTTTTGACAAAGACGCATCAGATTGAGTTTGAACTGAAACTCCAATCACTGCATTTCTTGACATCAGCTAGAATACCATACTAACACACCAACACACAATCACATCAATGCAGCAGCTACAACTTTCTACTACAAATACCTTTCACTGTCATGGTCGCTGCGTCTTGGACCCAGAGTTTTGAGTTATCTTGTTATGATTCCTGGTTTTTATTCTTTAATATTTCAGGGTTCTTATCTGGTTCTGCTCAGTTATGTTATGTTCCCTTAATCTCTGTATTCCTGTCTCTCTTGTATTTCCATGTCTGGTTGAGTTCTAGTCTCGTCTCTCTCCGTTGTGTCTCTGTTATCATGTCACTCATGTTTTGTGACTCCATGTGTCTGGATTCTGTCTTCAGTATAGCTGCCTCCCTGTCTTAAATCAAGTCCACATCTGTTTCTATGACTGCTTGTTTCCTGTTTTACACAGTGGGTAGGCGCTCGCCTTGCAGCTGGAGGGTTGCCGGTTCAAGCCCCTGTCCCTGGGCTGTGTTGTGTCCTTGGGCAAGACACTTAAACCACATTGCCTAACGGTAGCGCCTGTCTCTGGCTGCATGACCGCAGATGCTCGTCTCTGGATGAGTGATCTGGAACAATCATTTTGTTGTGTGCCTTGCATTGTTACATTCCCTTGTTGACGTTTTTATAAGTGCTATGCTGCTTCCAGGACCTGCTGTGTGAGACCTGCCCTTCCCCAGCCCTTACTCCTGCTGTCAGGCTGTCATTGGCTGGAGTCTGGGACCTGCAGCCAATTGCTGCTCTGCAGGGTCTACATAAGCTGGCTGCAGGTGTGCCTTAGGGCCTTTAGCCATGGGGTGGTAATTAGTGCACCATGTACTTTGGAGATGTAGCTGTTTGTGGATAATTGTTTGTTAGTCTTTCTTTGATTTTTGTCTGCTTTAGTGCCCTGTGGAAGCTGGTAGGGGAGAGCTGCCATTTCTTTTGATGACCCACCTTTTTCTCCTGTCTTTTGTTGCTCGTTAGGGAGCTGAGGTGTAGGTTTGTATGTTTTGTTTTATTTAGTTAGGTAGTTGATGGGGTTTTCTTTTCCTAGTTCAGGGCGGTTTTGTTTATGTTGGCTTTGGCTCTCCCTGAAGTCATAGTCTTGCTTTTCTAATGTTATCTGGGCCTCTAAAGGGGACGTAACAGCATGCACAATGACAATGAGTTGAGTCTAACATCTAGTCTCACATTTTGTGTGTTTCATGTTCAGTTTTCTCCTGTCTTGTCTTGCTTAACTATTCCCAGCTGTGTCCCCACCTGTTCCTGATCCTCTAGTTATCTGTGTTTTGTATTTAAGCCCTGAGTTTTCATGTTTGTTGTTTAGCTCTATGAATAACCATTAAAGGAACCTCTTAGTCAAGTCTGCCTCCTGTGCACTGCATTTTGGGTCCAACACTGGTTTTGACATTCACACCCTACCTGTCAGCTGTCACAGGTGAACAGCTGAAAGCACCTAAGGACTGATCAAACACACAAAGGCACTCATGCAGTATGCTACACAAATTGCCACAAACTTTCCCAAATGTGGGTCTAATAAAAACTATTTAATCTTATCAACAGCAGGATGAGATACAGAGCAGCTGAGCAGAAAACTTCAACATGGATCTTAAATACGAGCAGAGACACTCTTAAAGTGGGAAGTCTCAGTTTTTAACTTCTAGCTGCCATTAAGACTTAATTTAATTATTTGCTAATTGAAACTGATGCTCATTATCAAATATGAACTGCCCAACACACTGTAGCACAAAAATGTGCAGTTTATTATTCATGAAACACACCAAGATGAACAACTCGAGCCTGAACACACTCACAAAACATTAGCTAGTGTGTGTGTCATAACGTGTTGCAGTGTTTGTTGCTTTGACTCTGACTGAGGAGGAAAAGCAACTTCAACAATTTTACAAAACATTGCTCACACAACAAACATGACTTACTTGTTACTGACAGTGTGAAGGCTTCACTCCACTCTGTTGAAGAATATGAGTCATCTCTGCGTCGACTCTTACACATGTAGTCTCCACTGCTGGACTCAGAAACTCTGAATGTCAAATAATTATTGTGTGTCCACTGTGTGGTTTGCCTGGGTCCTCTCCATTCATACTCCCACTCAGTGGGTTCACCTCCTTCCTGCACCTCACATGTCAGAGTGATCGTCTCACCGCTGAATATCTGAGTCCAGTTGTGTTGTTGTTGTTTTACAGCAACTTTATTGGAAACTGTTTACAGATGTTAACAGTTGAGATACAAACAGAAACATGAAATCAACAGAGAAAACTTAACATTGTATGTTTGCTAATCATGAGTGAATGTTTCAAACTAAATTACTGAACTCACAGGTTATCTCAATGATGAGGTCAGCACTTATATCAGTGTAGTAAACTGGGTTTCCTCTTCCTCCTCTGCATCTGTAGATTCCTCCTTGAGATACTCTGATAACTCTGTTTGGTTGATCATCTCTTCTGATTGGAACTTCAGTGGTTCTTTGGGTGCGTCTGAACCACTCATATTTCCACTCAGCAGATCTCCCCACAGAGCAGGTCAGTGTCACACTGCCCCCTACTGGTATGATTGTTGTTCCTGCTGTCAGTGTGGCCCTGGGTTTACCTGCAGTTATGGAAGAGAAGGAAAAACTATACACAGATGATTTAGTATAAATGCATAAAAACTAGGGGTGGGACTTTAACGGGCTAATTTCGATTAATTAATTACGGGAAAAATAACGAATTAAAAATTTTAACGCACTTTAAACGCACTTTGCACCGTGGAAAGTTTCTCAGTGCACGAGTTCCCGGCATACAGATTATATCGACGCACAATGTCAAAAATTCAGGGGCCGCATCCTTCGAAGGACACGTGTCCTTCACAGCCCACGAAGACCGCAAAGGCCGGAAGTGAGCAGCTAGCCTTCATATTGTAGAGGGTTGAAATGATCTCACTTCTGAGATTAAGTATCAAACGGTGATAAAGATAAAAACAGTCACCCCTAAAGTTTTTTTGTTTTGTTACATTTGTAAATTTGACTGTCATTTAAGCACTGTTGTGAGTCCTGTGCAGTTTCACGTATTATGGTGCCATCCCACAGCAGGACGCTAGAGGGCGTATCGCGCTCGGGGTATGGAGTAGCTTTGGGGCACAGAGGAAGAATAAAACTTCCTGTTATGAAGCTACGATAGCTCAACGTGTGTGCCTTTTGCTATTCTCTACCACAGGTCAGTAAAAACACCTTACAATGACTGTGCAATACAGACCATATGTGTAGAGAAGGTTGTTATGAGAGACTTGTACAGGCCGGCAAAAGAAGCCGTTTGTGAAGCGATTGGTGTGTAAATCGTGGCTTATTGATGTATGCTAAGCGATGCTAATGCTAGCGGACTTGGCTAATGTGGAGTAGAGTGGGGAAGCTAACCAAAACTAAATGAGAAACTGCTGGACTCACATGTGAACTTTTACTCATGTGCACTCTATGAACAGTCATATGTTATTCTTCTGGTTATGATGTTTAGTTAAAGTACAGTTTTGGTGGTTTAATACCGAAACCAGTAATGTAATTTGGTAAGGTGACTTAGTGAGTAATGGCGACTGTCGATGAATGACTCTTGATGAGAGAGAAGCGCCATTAAAGGAGCATTGCATTTTATATAGCTGATAGTTTGCATTATAGCATTAGATGTGTTTGTTTTATGAACAAAGCTAATTAATTGTGTAAACAAAATGGAACAACAGCTAAAGGTATGTAAAAGTACAGTTCATTCAGGCACTTAATGCTGTAATAGGTGTTTCAATGGTTAAAAGCAAATGTGTTACTGTCTGTTACACATGTAGTTAAAAGGATCGAGTTAAGAACAGCAGTATGAGTGTGTTATGTGTTTATCTTTAAAATGAATGAGTTCTTGTTGTACATTGTGATTATAATTTGTTGATGGACTCAAAGAGACTCTACTGAATAGTTTTATGAAGTTGTGGAAATGTTTTGTGATTCATATTGTCTTGACTCAGGAGCACAATGGCCATGTTTTGTAAAAGAGACTAAAGTGAAAGGCCATTGGTTTATATTCAGTTTAGTAACACTTGAGGTATGTTTATAGATTTTCTGGTGAAGAATAAAACTTCCTGTTATGAAGCTACGATAGCTCAACGTGTGTGCCTTTTGCTATTCTCTACCACAGCACCACATGTTGGCACAGGAAGCCAGTTGCCCCTCAGACGACAAACCTAGGGAGGCAACAAATTTGGGGGCTCGTCCGGGATTAGCGCCCCCTGGTGGACGGGTGCTAATCAGCCAAGAACTGTGGGAGTCACATCCCTCTGATTAACAGAGCTAGCAACCAAAGCAACTGACTCCAGCAATCCACCGATGGCGACTCTACACGACCTACGGTGGGAGATCCAGCAGCAACTTCACCAGCTGACCAGTGCTGCCAACAGAGACTTGCTCTGTCAACTTGCAGTTTCCTGCAAAGAAGAAGGGGGTGACGATTTTCCTGGTGATGATGCCACGGAGGTGGAGTTCTTTGATTTCATCACTGACTTCTTGAGAAGCAAACGACTAAAGAATCTCAAGGATCAGGGGATGTCTCGTCTGCTGGTGTTTCGTGACCTCATCGATGAACTGCAAGCGGCACAGGTAACTGTTGAACACAACCAAGCGTCTGATGAAGAGGATGCTGCTTCGGTATCAGAGACTGAACCACCTGTAGTAGCAGCAGTAGTGAGTAAGAAAGTATCAAAATCAGTAGTTGCTGATCCAGCGACTGGTTTAATAAAACTGACTGATGTAGCTGCATTGTTACCACATAGAGACTTTAAGATGCATGGTGGTCACATCTCAGATTTGGACTCTGACTTGAGTTTTAACAGTATGTGTAAGCAAATAGACGAAGGGCTGGCCGAGGGTTTCTCAGAGGCTGAAATTTTAAGGACCGTGCTTAAGATAATTAAGCCTGGTACCTTAAAAGACATGCTTATGACCAAAGATAGCCTGACCCTGGCTGAGCTAAAGCGTTTCCTCAAAGCACACCTTAGGGATAAAAGCAGTACTGAATTATTCCAGGAATTGAGTAACGCAAAACAACATGACAGAGAGAGCCCACAACAGTTTATGTACAGACTGATGGGGGTGAAACAACGTATTATGTTTGCTTCTAAACAAGGTACAGACTTTCAATATGACAGCAAACTGGTGCAAGGAGTGTTTCTTCATTCCCTCTACCGGGGAATGAATGAAAAATGCTCATACATCAGATGAGACCTTCAACCCCATATCTCAGACATGGGTGTGACTGATGACTTTATTCTCGAAGTGATTACGAGGTCACTGAGAGAAGACACAGAGAGGAAAACTAGGTTGGGCCAGGCCTATAAACAAAAGACAATCAGTGTCAACACCGCCCAGCAGGATAGCGATAGACAAAATGCAGGTCAGATGCAAGCCGAGGTGCAGGCTAATCGCACTGCTATACAGGAGCTGACTGCACAAGTGTCATCTTTGGCCAGGAGCTTAGAGAAAGCCCTCACACCTGTTGTGAATGTGGCAACAGAAAACACTTATCTGCCTCCGCCACGTCCAAAACAGCCAGCCAAGCCGGAAGTTAAAGGCAAATGCCCCCAGTGTACATCCCAAGGAAATGACACTTGCTCACACTGTTTCCGGTGTGGAAAAGAGGGACACAGGGCTATTGGCTGCTTACAGAAGGGTAATCTGTCGGGAAACCAGGTGAGGTCACTGGGGGGGGACCACCAGTGACCGCAGATAATGCAGAGTCCCCCATTACAGAGAGGCTGCGCCCCAAAGAGGAAATCTCATCTACCAAGTCCACCAAACCACACCAAGTGTCCAGAAGGGAGCGTGTGGCCCAGCTGATTGGTGGTAGGTGCATGGTAACATGCTGCTTGGATGGGGTCAAACTCCAGATGCTATTGGACAGTGGGGCCCAGGTAAGCATAGTGGATAAGTCTTGGGTGCAGAAAGCTTTACCCAATGTACCAATTCAACCACTAGAAAGCCTACTGCAAGACCACCCCCTCAAAGTCACTGCAGCTAATGGAACAGATGTACCTTTCGATGGGTGGATAGAAGTCCTTCTTGAAATCACAAGTAGCAAACATGGCTCAGTTGCTCTTCATGTCCCGATGCTAGTGAGCCAAGCGGGTGTGAGCAGCCCATTACTAGGTTTCAACGTAATCCAAGAGATTATTGCAGGAAACAGTGATCAGACTGCTAAGGCCAATTTAGTGGATCTATTGTCAGAGGCTTTGAAAATTAAGAAAAATAGCATTGAAACTCTTGTCTCTGTTGTTCACACAATGCCACACCAGGAAGAGTCAGAACGCTCAACAGTGAGAGTGGGAAAGAAAGGACTCACCATCCACAGCAGTCGGGTCTGCGAGGTGAGATGTCGAATTAGAGCTTTTCCTGCAGGTGGAGTCATGTTGTTTGAGCCAGATATAGAGTGTAGCTTGCCAGATGGGTTGGAGTTGTTTCCTGCTCTTGTTGATGTACCGGCTGGTGCCTCTAAGATTGTAAGAATCCCAATCCAAAATCCCACAAAGCATGATGTTTTCTTGCCTCCGAAAGCAGTCTTGGGATTCATCGAGGAAATTGTTGAAAGTACACCGGTGAACATTCATCCAGTTACCCAGAAGTCAACAGAGCCACTCAGTGACCCTCTCCTCTGCACTACTCAAGTAAGTTCAAACCATGATGGATGGAGTGAGGGAAGAGGAAATTACAGGACTGCCCAGGGTGAAGAAAAATGGCACCCTGATGTCAGTTTAGACCATCTGTCTGAGTCTGACCAAAGCAAGGTACGGCAATTGCTTTATGAGGAATCAGATGTGTTTGCTCGTGATGAAGGACACATTGGATGCATCCCTGGCTTACAACTAAAAATCAACACAACCGACAATACTCCAGTCCAGAAGAGCTACAATTCCATCCCACGACCACTGTATAAAGAGGTAAAGGACTACATCCAAAACCTCTTAAACAGGGGGTGGATCAGGAAATCTGTGTCGGCCTATTCCTCGCCAGTGGTGTGTGTGCGGAAGAAGGACAACAGTCTGCGCCTTTGTGTTGACTTCCGGGAGCTCAACCGTAAGACCATCCCAGACCGTCATCCACTACCGAGGATCCAAGATCTGTTGGACAGCCTGGGGGGCAACTCATGGTTCTCCATCCTGGATCAAGGGAGTGCATACCATCAAGGTTTTGTGACTGAGGAATCAAGACACTTAACAGCCTTTAGCACCCCGTGGGGACTCTACGAATGGGTGCGAATACCCTTCGGATTGACAAACGCTCCAGCCGCCTTTCAGAGGTGCATGGAGGGAGTCTTAGAGGGCATCAGAGATGAGTGCTGTGTGCCTTATTTGGATGATGTCCTTTGTTATTCAAAAACCTTTGATGAACATGTGAACCATCTGAGACAAGTATTTCACCAAATGCGACAACATGGTATCAAGCTTCGGCCCACCAAATGTGAACTCTTCAAGAAACAGATCCGATACATCGGTCGAATGGTTTCAGGAGAAGGGATTCAGATCGACCCGAAGGATTTGGAAGCAGTCTTGGCCCTGAAAGATAAGAAACCCCGCACTGTCGGAGAGATCCGGACATTGCTTGGATTTCTGAGTTATTACCGGTCCTTTATCCAAGACTTCTCACGATTGGCAAGACCCTTGTTTGAACTTCTCCAGAGCCCAACTGAGACAAGCAGTGCCGTCCGACCTCAGTCTGGTAAGGGAAAGGGTCAAGTAATCAAAGGGAACAAGGGACAACTCCCCTCCCGTACACCTGTAACTTGGACTAATGAACATCAAACTGTGGTATCAAGGTTGGTGGAGATGCTGACAAACCCTCCCATCTTAGCCTATCCAGACTTTGATCTTCCATTTGTGCTACACACAGACGCGTCAAATGAAGGACTAGGAGCTGTGTTATACCAACACCAAAACAACAAACTGCGCGTCATTGGGTACGGGTCTAGAACCTTAACACCTGCCGAGAGGAATTACCACCTACACTCTGGCAAACTTGAGTTCCTGGCCCTTAAATGGGCTATTTGCGACAAGTTCCGGGATTACCTGTATTATGCACCAACCTTCACAGTCTATACAGACAATAATCCCTTGACCTACATCCTGAATTCAGCAAGACTAAACGCTGTGGGTCACAGGTGGGTTGGGGAATTGGCCGACTTCCATTTTGATATCAAGTATAGACCCGGAAAGAAGAATGCGGACGCTGACATGTTGTCCAGGTACCCAGTGAACCTTCAGCAGCAGATGGAGGATCATACAGAAACGATGTCACCAGAGGTGGTCTCTGCAGTGTGGCAGGGAACAAAAATGGCACAAAATGATGAGGTCCCCTGGGTTGCTGCATTGCAATTAAACGTTGATGATGGAAACACTGTGCCTTCAAACGGTGTCTCAAGCATCATACCCAAAGATATCAGAGCAGCACAACAAGAAGATCCAGCTATTAGAGAGGTTGTGTCTCTGAAGCAGAGAACATGGACTCCGAATGAAAAAGAGAAGAGAGCAATGTGTAAACAGACAAGGAGACTACTCTATGAGTGGAACAAGCTAGAGGTAGAAAATGGACTACTCTATCGGAAAACACATCAAAACGTACAACTGGTCCTCCCGGAAAAGCTCAAATTGGAGGTACTGAAGAGCTTGCATGACGACATGGGGCATGTAGGTTCAGACAAGGTTATCCACCTTGCCCGAGAACGGTTCTACTGGCCGTATATGCAACAGGATATTGAGGACTATGTGACAAAAAAATGCCCTTGCATAAAACAGAAACATCCCAGTGTCCCACAAAGAGCTCCAATGGCATCCCTCACCAGCAGTGCACCATTTGAGCTAGTTTCCATTGACTACTTGCACCTGGAGCCAAGCAAGGGAGGGTATGAGTACATCCTTGTCCTTGTCGACCACTTTACGCGCTTTGCACAGGCATACCCAACAAGGAACAAATCGGGAAAGACAGCTGCTGAAAAGTTATTTCAGGACTTTATTCCTCGGTTTGGGTATCCAGAAAAGTTGCATCACGATCAAGGACGTGAGTTCGAGAACAGCCTGTTCCAAAGACTACAACAACTGTCAGGAATTGCACATTCACGAACCACCCCTTACCATCCTCAATGCAATCCAGTGGAACGACTAAATCGGACACTTCTCCAAATGCTGCGTACCCTACGAGAAGAGAAAAAGAGTGAATGGAAAGATCATTTGCCTCAGATTGTGCACGCATATAATTGCACAAGACATGAAGCAACAGGATACTCTCCATTTTTCCTTTTGTATGGCAGGGCTCCACGGTTGCCAGTCGATTTGCTGTTTAGCCAAAGGAAAGAGACTGAGGCACGTAACCACCAAACCTTTGTACAAAAATGGGCAGAGAGGATGCGAGTGGCTTATCAAATAGCTGCAGACAACAGCCTTAAGTCCTCAGCCAAAGGCAAGAAACAGTACGATAGACGTGTAAAAGGGGTCACTCTCCAGCCAGGTGATAGGGTATTGGTGAAAAATCTGTCAGAGAGAGGAGGGCCAGGGAAATTGCGTGCCTATTGGGAGAAGGTCGTACATCGCGTGGTGGAGAGAGTGAGAGATGGGCCAGTCTATAAGGTGCAGCCAGAGAGAGGAAGTAAGACCATGCGCGTTCTGCATAGAAATCTACTGCTGCCAGTAAATGACCTACCTCTTGAAGAAGAACTTCCCGTGGACGAAAAGACCAGACGGAAGGGACAAAAACAACCTGAAAAATATGTTGACCAAACAGCAACAAGTAGCTCTGATGAGGAAGATGAATATACTTACCATCGTGACCTCCGGAGCAGAATCCCATGCTACAGACTCGCAGACCCTTGCCAGCAAGATCCTGTTATTCTACAGGAGCGTCCTCAGCAACGGGAAACTGTCATGGCACGGCGGAAATCGCTAACTCAGCGCAAGTTAAATGCAACAGCCAGAGAGTTCTGTCCTACTAACAGGCAAGAATCTGAGGGAGAGCAGGACATTGTGGAGACTGAGGAGTTGGTCAAAACAAGGTCTGACCAAGTGGATGAGACGGATGGAGGAAACATAGGAGAAAACGACAAGGTAAGGAGGTCACAGAGGAGAGGGCGACCAGCAGAAAAACTCACATATGACACTCTGGGTCAGCCATCATACCGCCATTGGAGAACGGACATGAACGCCCTCTCAGCCAGCCAACCCTACGTGTCCAATCCCGGCTTTCCATCCTCCTTTTACCCCATCCATCCCCAACCATACTACCACAACTGGTACACTCTCATACACTGACGGGTCCACACAAATAGAAACAAATGTCAGGAGACATTCTTTGAGTGGGAGAGAGTGTAGAGGGTTGAAATGATCTCACTTCTGAGATTAAGTATCAAACGGTGATAAAGATAAAAACAGTCACCCCTAAAGTTTTTTTGTTTTGTTACATTTGTAAATTTGACTGTCATTTAAGCACTGTTGTGAGTCCTGTGCAGTTTCACGTATTATGGTGCCATCCCACAGCAGGACGCTAGAGGGCGTATCGCGCTCGGGGTATGGAGTAGCTTTGGGGCACAGAGGAAGAATAAAACTTCCTGTTATGAAGCTACGATAGCTCAACGTGTGTGCCTTCTGCTATTCTCTACCACAGGTCAGTAAAAACACCTTACAATGACTGTGCAATACAGACCATATGTGTAGAGAAGGTTGTTATGAGAGACTTGTACAGGCCGGCAAAAGAAGCCGTTTGTGAAGCGATTGGTGTGTAAATCGTGGCTTATTGATGTATGCTAAGCGATGCTAATGCTAGCGGACTTGGCTAATGTGGAGTAGAGTGGGGAAGCTAACCAAAACTAAATGAGAAACTGCTGGACTCACATGTGAACTTTTACTCATGTGCACTCTATGAACAGTCATATGTTATTCTTCTGGTTATGATGTTTAGTTAAAGTACAGTTTTGGTGGTTTAATACCGAAACCAGTAATGTAATTGGGTAAGGTGACTTAGTGAGTAATGGCGACTGTCGATGAATGACTCTTGATGAGAGAGAAGCGCCATTAAAGGAGCATTGCATTTTATATAGCTGATAGTTTGCATTATAGCATTAGATGTGTTTGTTTTATGAACAAAGCTAATTAATTGTGTAAACAAAATGGAACAACAGCTAAAGGTATGTAAAAGTACAGTTCATTCAGGCACTTAATGCTGTAATAGGTGTTTCAATGGTTAAAAGCAAATGTGTTACTGTCTGTTACACATGTAGTTAAAAGGATCGAGTTAAGAACAGCAGTGTGAGTGTGTTATGTGTTTATCTTTAAAATGAATGAGTTCTTGTTGTACATTGTGATTATAATTTGTTGATGGACTCAAAGAGACTCTACTGAATAGTTTTATGAAGTTGTGGAAATGTTTTGTGATTCATATTGTCTTGACTCAGGAGCACAATGGCCATGTTTTGTAAAAGAGACTAAAGTGAAAGGCCATTGGTTTATATTCAGTTTAGTAACACTTGAGGTATGTTTATAGATTTTCTGGTGAAGAATAAAACTTCCTGTTATGAAGCTACGATAGCTCAACGTGTGTGCCTTTTGCTATTCTCTACCACAGCACCACATGTTGGCACAGGAAGCCAGTTGCCCCTCAGACGACAAACCTAGGGAGGCAACATATCAGCTGCCATCACCTCTGCGTAGCTCATGTCGCCTAGCAACGTGAGTGTGAAGCACAGCTGTGTAAAACAGCTGGTTAAACGGAAAACGAACTTTTTCTCCTTTTTGTGGTTTAATTTTAAGTCTTTAATTCAAAATAAGCTGTTAAAACAAGCATAACACATTTCAACATCAAGGAATACAGCTGAGAGAATGATTAATTTCCAACTATAACAAGTGAGACATTAATGTTGAATAAAACTATCCAGTTATGATGCTTAACTTTAATTTCAGGAGTTTGCTTATCACAGGAGCACTTCCACCCTTCATTGGTCTGTGTAGTAGACTGGTGGGAAAGTAAACAACATTTTGAAGTTTAAGCTTATGTATATTGATTCATTCATCAACCACACTTAAATGAATATTTATCATGTTACATATTTAAATGTGATTAAAATGCAATTAATTTCGATTAATTAATTACAAAGCTCCTGATTAATTTGATTAATTTTTTTAATCGAGTCCCACCCCTAATAAAAACATACAAAAAGTTTTTTTTATGTAAATAAAAAAATAAAAATAAAAGTTAACACTTAAAGTATGTTTTAATGTTATCATTTTAATTTCTATCTCAACATGGTGACAGAACTACAGTAACTCAGGTTGTAGATCTGTAAATAAACCCAGTTTAACTGTTTGTCCATTCTCTGACCTGAAGAAATCACACTGAATGTAAACTAATACAGTTCACTGAAGGACACACAATAGTGGGTTAAGAGGGCTCTGTGTGGATAACAGAAACATCAGTCACCTAAAATTTTATGAAACTTTGATGTTTCTCATTTTCCTTTTTTAATTAAATTGTATCCACAGTTGTTGTTTGACATTAAAACACACACATGTAGTAATGATGATCAGAGTCTGTGAGTATTTTAGTGCTGTGTACACTGTGAGCAAAGTAGCAGGTAAAATACAGACGTCCTGGTTAAAGTTTCACAGCATCAGAAAAAAGTTTCCATGGCAACATTAATTAAATATATTTTGTTATTCAGATGAGTATTTGAACAGAGATCATACTGTACATTTATGCTATTGCTCACTGTAGACTTACCTGATACAGTTACAGAGACAGTGTTACTGCTCTTTGTATAACGTGAACTCTTCCTGCTACCAAAGCACTGATATTTCCCACTGTAACCTGTAGATGTGAATTTTATTCTGTAGTCTTTGTGTTTGACGTAGGGGACAAATTCTTGACCATCCTTGTTGAGTGTGTAATACCAGTCAGTGTCTGCTCCTTCATTCATGTCACACATGAAGGTAACAAACTCTCCAATGAAAAAACTGGACCAGTTGGGTTCAATAGTTAACACAGCATCTAGAATCCAACACAACCACAACATTAACAATTTAACACAATTTTATGCACTATAGGAGAAAACATCTGTGTTTATAATGTTAAAAAAATTATGAATATATTGAGAAATAAGTAAAAATAAACAGAAATGGAAAGTGCTCAAGATTGATGCAGCAGGCTGAGATGAATCTTTATTACTAAATAAAAAGAAAGAAATGAAAAAGTGAAAGTGTTCAGTCACCTTGAGCGTGTCCAGTGCAGAGGAGCGTACAGAGTAGGGTTTAATATTTTTCCCGAAAATGACATGAATCAAATCCCGGGAAATGACGAGCCATTTCCCGGGAATCCCGGGAAAAAGTTTATTTATTTTTTTATTTTAATTAGGCCTTCTGTAGCCTGTGTCGGCCTTAACCTATTGTGATATTGTAGAGGTAGCTTTCCAGCTATGTCCTGTTATGCCCAGTAGGGGGCAACGTCGGCTTGATTAACGCAATAAAACCTACATCTCGACATTCGAGTGCTCGAGCTATGCGGTGTTGTATCGTTCCTCAACGCTCCCTTAACAAATATAATTTGAATATTCCTCCATTGTACATGGAATTATACCAAGATATTTTACAACTGCTGGTGCAAAACAATACGGTTCATCTCCACAGCATTGATAAAGGCTGAGCCACGCTGTCGTGGCGACATCTGTTGCACTATATCTCCACCAGTGGAACGCTGTAATAGTCATTGAAAAGTTAACTACCGTACTACACTATAATATGACATAACACAGGGCCTTGAGTAATGCTCCACGACTTGGTCATTGCCATTCTGGCAACAGCAAATTTATAACACCGTGTCTGAGGGTTAAAGTAGGTTCGCTGTGAATCGTCTTTTGAAAAACTGGCCAATCCTTATAGCCTAAAAAATATACATTTTACTCAACTCCATTTTAAAAGCGAAATATGTTAAAGCAATCTATTTCATGATAATTTCTTCACACATTAGGCCCGTATCCTAATTCATGATTGTTAGTAAGCGGCTGCAAACGAGGAAAAGAAACACTCGAAGTTACACAGATATTTCTTTATTGTTTAGGGCAGGCATATTTTATAGGCTATATAATGCAATATAACAATATATAATAATATAAAATTATATAATACAAAATACCTTAGGGTAAACACATTGCCTACGATTTCAACAAAAAGAGGAAAAAAGCACAACTGTGTAATACCTCTATTAAAACGCTTGAGATGAAGGCTGAAGCCAGCCTTAAACGGAGGCTGAACGTGCCTGAAATGAAGAGTAATGCTTTTCGCATTAAACGAACCCTTCTCTCAATATTTCCTTAAATTTAACATTCTGAAGCTTTCTTTTCTTTCTGAAAGTCAAAACGACGCGCGCGACTTTTTTCCCGGTTTCCCGTCTAACGTTTCCCGGGAAACGGGAAATGGTTCTGATCGCATTTCCCGGGAATCCCGGATCCCGGGATTAAACCCTAGTACAGAGCACTACAATAAAGGCAGAAACTTCAGACATCATCAAACTATAGACACACTCAAATATGGCAGAAATAAAACACTTGGGCTTTTAGCAGTGGCTGCTGTGATTGGCTGCATTTTAGATTAAGATGTAAAATGCATCAAATGATCACAGATGAAGAAACAAACCTTTCTTAGATAAACTAAAGCAGCTCCACTCTAATCTGAGTCAGTGCACTAAAATCTAATCCAGGCTACAAACAACCATGTTGATAACAAACATGAGAGTCCTCTGTTCAAATGAACTGAAATGCTCCAAATGACTGATACTCTGTTCTTCTCACTGAAACATGTTTATCAGTCAGTATGAATCAAACTATAGAAGTCAGTGATGTACTCACAGAATAGGCCCAGCTCACAGAGCAAAGTGGGTCCCATCCTCACATCCAGCAGCGACACGTCTGAAAACTTCTACAACTTCCTGTAAAGAGAAAGAGTGAAGCAGCAGCTATGACACACCAACAACTGTGACAACACAAAGACTGTTTTAACTCCTCTCTGCTTCCTTCCTTTGACACAGAAATAACACAACTGAGCAGGTCTGACCACAGCATGCGTGACATGTTTATCCTCTCCTGCTGCTGCAGAAACATGTCAGGCAGATTTTTATGAAAAGGCCTGACAGATAAATTATGCATTAAGAGACAGATAATTATATATATTACATATACATATAATTACATATACATGAGCCTGATATATACTTGTTATTTGTGTATATATATATATATATACAAAAACAAAACTCCCTCTTCACAGCTATTGTCTAATAGAAGATAATGTAAGTCTGTTACAGGCAAACAACCAACCTATTGATGTCACTTCTACACTGCTCTAAAACCTTTTATTTCTTAAATCCAGCCTCACAGTCAGAGCTAAATCTGTGACAGTTTTCAGAGCAGGGCTCCAGAGTGTAAATCAGCCTTTATACCTGAAGTGTTTCATGTCCACTTTAAATCTGTCCAGTTTAAAGTGTCAGAGCTCTGATGTTTATCCGTCATGTAAGAAATAAACAGCAGCTCTGAGTTGCTCTCAGCAGCACTGAGCAAGTAGAAAAAGAGGACGAATCATAGTACCACGTTGTCCAGGCCGACTATTTATAGTTAATAAACTGAAAAAAAATTTATTGCACATCTATTGAATATGAAACTTGATGTCTTCTAAAATCACATTAGCTGTGGTGAGAATGAAGCCTTGTTTTTGCTGCCAAATCTCTGCGTTTGTAAAAGGAACTGGACATTTGCTCTACTTGTTATACTGTAATACCTGTTTTTGTAGTACTTTGTATATGTTTTTGTATGCTTTCAGTTTACTGTGGTAATAGGGATATAAAGGCATGCAGCCTTATAAATAGTGAATATTTAATAGGGCTGGAGACCTTGAAACTAAGGTTTTACTTGATAACAAAGTTAATATAAGTTTAATACAGTTTAATATCATCTTTAAAAATATATATATAACTATGATATGAATGAATAACTAATAAACAGTTTTACCTTATGTTAACAGGCTATACAGGGGTGACTGTAGCTCAAGATGTAGAGCAACTCAGCTACTAATTGTAAGGTTGCTGGTTTAATCCCTGACTGCTCCAGTGTGCAAGTAGATAATGTTTTAACATATCAGCATAATTTAAATTAACAGGTGCTGTTATTTAATTGTATTCTGCCATAACTAATACGTTAACTTCAACACCTGGAGTGCAGGGATCTGGATCCAAGGACATGCTTAAATGTCCATTTAAGAGGAGAGAAGAAAAACAGTTCAAGAGCTGCTTGAATGAATGGGTGGCTTTCAGGCAGGAAAAATTGCCTCATTAAATAATGGAGCTGCTGCTGTGGGTGTGAAACAATATGACGGCCGTCAGCGTGTCGTTTGTCGCAGCTGATGATGTCACAAGTTGGTTTGGTTGTGTTTTGTCCACTGACACAACCTTTGACCAGCTGCCAGGGAGTCAGGAGAGGAACAGGAGTGACCCTCTGATCTTATTGTACATTCTGTATAGTGACAAATAAATTCTATCCTAACAAACGATCCAAATGCAAGTTTTTTTTTTGTTTTTGCTGTAGTTTGTGTTTGTGTTGTGGAACAGATAAAGAAAATACATGATGATGTAACTTCCAGTTAATTGCTTATTTGTTGTTTGTTTACAGCTTATACAAGTTTCAGCACCTATTAACATTCAAGAGGTGGTTGTGATACGAGATATGAAACCTAAAAATACCTGAAAACATGTAAATGTTTTTGAAATGCCTGCTTTTTTAATAGACCCTTAAAGGAAGCTGCATTTTGGTGTGACAAATATCTTGTCACGGCTTCACAGGATGTCACTTTTTTTTCCTTAGCCCAGCATGTGTCATCACCACAGTGACTCTACTTGTATCTGTTTTTCACGCAGTGTCACGCATACTTTAATGTAGCAGTGATAATTAGTACTATTCTTCCTGGACAGGCAGATCATATAAAGTGTGTGATGCACAGAGAGAGCAAAGTGAAGTTCTCACTGTGCTCTTTGTATTCCTTGTTAACTCTCTGCTGTTTGCTGAAAGCATAAAACAAGACATCTGCCAAACTGAAGAAACCACAGGCTGCATTTCTTCCTTTCTAGGTAATCCAGACAGAAACAGTGAGGTCTGTCAGTGGATCAAAATAAACCTGTGGCAGCACAGAGTAAACCAACAACAGCCTTTCACACGCATGTAGGTGTAACAGAGAGAGAGGACCTTTACAAAAGGGTGGATAGCAGCTAAAAGATTGACCCCAAAGGATTGCAGAGAGACTAACGTAGCAGTTAAGAAAATGTCATTTATTTACAATAGATGAAATTCATAAACTTTAAAATATGTTTGATGCTTTTTCCAAAGAAACAGCTCCATGGCTTCCCAGTCCCAGGTTTCCTTGATGTCCATTTGGCTGCTTCTTCTTTACTCTGTTGAGTCTGTCCTGTTGTGCTGAACCCCGTGTTGGCCTCCTGTATCCATCTCTTTAAAATGGGGTTTCAGAGCAGGTGGACCTCATTGCCTTCACTGGGGAAATGTGTTATGGCAGAGGACCCAAATGCAAGATGCGTGACAACAAACTTAAAACACTGTTTAATGCTGGAGTGACTCCAGTACAGTGATCCCTCACCTATCACAGGGGTTATGTTCCAGAAACCCCCACAATAGGTGAAGTAGCTGTGTTATATTTATTATATATTTATTTTATTATTTAAATATATTTTAAGGCTTTATAAACTCTTCCCACACTGCTATAAACCTTTCCAACTGTCTTACTACAACATGAGTGTAGCCCAGTCCATAATGATTATGGGCATGAGTAAAAAGTTTTAAAATGTTCAAATAACTAATAGTTCATGTACAGTTTTTATAAAGTTCATAAGTGAGTTGTGTTAAAACAATAGTGGACCAAATCATTTTGTTTGTTAATAAAGTAGTATGTCACTTTAAGTCTGTGTAGATTCTCAGTCATCCAGGTCATAGTAGTCTCTGGAGCTTGAAAAAGGCGACTGGACTTCTTTTTGTTTCTTGAAGACGTTTCACCTCTCATCCGAAAGGCTTCTTCAGTTCTCAACCAAATGGTGGAGAGACCCAGGTATTTAAACCCCTGTGGGCGTAGTCCCCTGGAGGTGGTTATGACCCTCTATTGATCATGTGCGTGAACACATGTGCCCAGGTGTGAAGGGGGCGTGGGTCATATTTAATCAGTGGTTTCAGTTGAAACCAATTTAGGACTCCGCTCCATTGTTTCCTGTGGCCTATTGAGGTCACTGGAACAAAGGTGTGAATGGGGGTTATGTCACTTTAATTAGTTTCACTGCACTTTCACGGATTTTGTGTTGTGTACAACCTATCCTCACTGAGCATCAGAATGTCAGTCTTGACTTGTGTTTATTTGTATTGGTTGTTTGTGACCTATGTAACCAATCAAGGGATTGTGGGGGCGGGATGTGAGGTTGACCTAGTTGAGGGCAGGTGCGCGAGAGGTACAGAGATGCCACAGACGTACATCAAACGTGTGTGTTGACCGCTGATCGTATTGGAGTATAAGTGCCTTTCATCGTGGTGAATGCAGAGTTTGCCATTCTGTGTTAAGGACTTTGAAACATCCGAAGGTAAATATTCCTTTGAAAGTTGTATTGAACTGTTTCTGTAAGATGCAGTATGTTAAAATGGAGATGCTAATCGCGGATAGCATATTAGCTTGCTAGCCGTGTCGCACATGTATAATATAGTAGCTGTCTAAGTTGCTAAGTTGTTAATGTGTGCCGATGCTGTTAGTAGTTTAAATGAGAGCGATTATAAAGCAAGACTAAGATATTTTATATGCTCGCTAACGTGTAGGACCAGGAGACTATCCTTGGACTTTTTTTTCCCCCCTTGCTACGTGACGGAGCATAGAAGTATCCAGGAGTCGCCATCTTGCTTGGATTTTGTGTCGGAGACCGAAGCCGTTGCCGGACGCCCTCGTTGCCCTCACGAATGATTCCCTAAAGGTTACCAGCGACGAACATTAACCAGGTTGCAGACTGACTGACTGCTCGAGGTTGTGAGTACTCAAATTGCACGTGCTTATTATTTTATTGTTTTGTTCTGCTTGCTTTGCAAGCGAAAGGGTCATAAAGTTTCTGACCACACCGCACCCCAGCGTCGACACAGGCCTGCACCGTTTGTTTTATTTTATTTTAAAGGACTGATATTGAGTTGCAGCTTGAGTGTGTGAGTGTGTGTGTGAGCTGCAGGACTATTGTTTTCACAAGTAATTTGATTTATTTACAGGTGTTTTGAAGAGACCCTAATTGAAGTAATTATTTTGTACTCTTATTGTGTTTATTTGAAGTTGCAAATATTAATTTTGATTACTAAATTCTATATTTTTGCGGTTAAGAATCCTGTGTGTGTTATTTCTTTCATGTAAGGATTTTCCCCTGTTTATTAAATTTGAACCAGAGAAACGTGTTTCAACACTGGATGATAACAATTCTTAGTAGGATTAAAGGCCAAAGGGTTGTATTCTGCTAAGTGGAGGCACCAATCACCAAATTTCTTATCAATACAGGTTAGTACGGAAGCCAATAAATTAAAGAACCCAGGGCCCCGCCCATAGTACTACAATACCCCTGTCTTTAAATGATGTTTACCTATTAGCTACATGGGTCGGGTGCTACACAAATTGGAGGCACCGCTGGGATATTTTCCCTAATAAGGTATATATTTTAATGTCAAGTAGTTGAGACTCTTTCTCATGGTCAAGCCTGCAAGCACATAAGACAAAATAATGGCAAGTTTGAGTAATTCCTCGCAGTTGGAGTTAAGTAACTGGTGTAGAGGGGAGGGTATAGAGCTAACACATGCCCTTATGGTACTTGGAGTCCCCGAAGATGACGACATCTCTTGCATTGAGGAAGCACTGGAAACCATAAAAGCACTGGGAAAAGTAAGGGTAAGAGGAAAAATGTTTGACGCCAAACACCAGGCATTAAGCGTGCTTTGCGAATGTCGTGAGCCAATCGATCCCTCTAGAGTCCCATGTGAAGTCTTCTTGCCTGCCAGGGGGCATGGCTGGAAGATAGTGGTAGCTCAGCGCAAAGAGAGCAGTGCAGATGATTTCTCAGAGAAACTAGCACAGTTCCTCCAAGAACAAGGAAAAACAATGGAAGACATTTATCCAATGTGTGGTTCCGCGACAGAAGTGAATAGCACTCCAGAGTCTATTATTCACGCTGTAGGGGAAGTGTTGCATAAAACCACAAAACCCACTGAAAGCAACAACTATAGACGTTTAAGGACTTTTTCTGGAATCAGCCCTGTTCCACTAGGTGAGGAGTGTTTGGATAACTGGCTTGAACAGGCCAAGCTTATGGTAGAAGAGTATGAGTGTTCAGAAAAAGAGAAAAGATGCAGGATAGTTGAGAGTCTTAAAGGTCCGGCTTTGGAGATCCTTCAGGCTGTACGCTTGTCGAATCCTGATGCTAGTCATTTGGAGTACATAGAAGCAATAGAAAGTACTTTTGGAACCTCAGAGTCAGGAGAAGACCTTTATTTGTCTTTCAGGTCTCTTCGCCAGGAGTCTGGTGAGCCCTTGTCAGAGTTTTTGCGCAGACTTGAAAGATCCCTCTGTAAAGTAATTAAGAGAGGTGGTCTCCCAGTTAGCGCAGCCAACAAAGCTAGGCTTGAGCAGCTTATAAAAGGAGCAACTGAGTCTGATCTCATGTTGCTTAAGTTGAACTTGCGAGAGAGGAGGCATGATCCTCCTGCTTTCCTAACCTTGCTCAAAGAAATTCGTGCGGAGGAAGAACGTGAAGCCGCCAGGCACAGTCTCAGCAAACCTGTGCACCGCCAGCGTGTGCATGCAGTGCAGGTGGGAAAAGGAAAACAAGTTGGCAAATAGTCAGCAACTTGAACTTCGAGCTGAGATTGAAGAATTAAAATCCGCCCTGAGTGAGCAAGTGAACAAATTGTCTAAATCAGAAAATGATAAAACTACAAAAAAGTCCAAGGATAAGAAGAAAGTAAGAGCTGAGTCAAACCCCGAAATACAGTCTTTAAAGAAAGAACTGAAAGCTCTAAAGGAACAGATAAGTGTGATGACTGTGAAAACCAAATCAGGCTCAACCGCAACAGCGAACTATTCTAGCCACAAAACAGCTGCAAATCCACAGTGTGCTACTTCTAGAAGCCAGTTTGTAGCAGAGTCTTCTGAATATTTCTGCTATAGATGTGGTGAAAATGGGCACATTGCATCAAAATGCACAGCTCCAGAAAATACACAGAAGGTCATAAAAAAGCTCATTCGCCAAGTGCGCGGAGCAACTTGTGGACCAAAAGAATCCAGCAAAGGTTCCGATGAATCTATTGCTAGAGTCAATAAAGTCCATATTCCAGAGACAGACACTAACTTACCTGAAGGTCTGGTAGGTCCATCATCTGTGGTAAAAATAAAAGTTAATGAACTTCCTTGTGATGCCCTCATGGATTCTGGTTCCACTGTAACCATTATCTTTGAAGAGTGGTACAAGAAACATCTGTCACATGTCCCTATTCGTCCTATTTCTCATCTAGCTATATGGGGTCTCGCTGATTCAGAGTACCCTTACAGAGGTTATGTGGTAGTGGACATGGAGTTCCCAGAGGACTTGGCAGGAGTAAAAGGGCCAATCACTGTTCTTGCTCTTGTGTGTCCCGAGCCACAACATTGCAGCCAAGTGCCTGTCATTGTAGGCACTAATGCCTTTCTCTTCCGCAGACTGTGGGAGCTTTCAAAAGAAAGTGGCAGTCAGAACAAAGTACACTCTTTGAGAATACAAGCAGTCTATGAAAAGCTACAGACACAAACCCTGAACCCCCAGTCAAAAGCTATTGATGAGGCAGTTGGGCAAGTGAAATGGCAAGGCCCAGGCCTACTGTCCATAGCTCCTGGTGAGAAGTGTTATGCCACCTGTAAAGTGGAGAAACCGACTTTCTCTTCTCAAGACATTATTCTTGTTGAAGCTCCTGTGACGCAGCATCTTCCGGCTGGTGTATTTGTACAGCCCGGAGTGCTCCCTAACAGAGACATTGACTCCAATAGTTTCACTGTCCTTTTGCACAATGAATCACAAAAACCCACGTCTATTCAGGTTGGCACTGTCATTGCAGAAATGTATGCAGTAGATACTGTAGCCTTACCTCAGCCTTCCAACTCAACCACTGACCTCCTTGACCCCGAGCTCTTTGATTTTGGAGACTCGCCAGTTCCTGAGGAGTGGAAGAAACGGCTTAGCCGAAAACTTGCTGAGAGACGAAATGCTTTCTCTCTCAATGAATGGGATGTTGGTTTGGCACGAGGAGTTGAGCACCAAATACGTGTCAGTGATCCCACTCCTTTTAGAGAACGATCACGTCGCTTAGCCCCAGCTGATATTGACGATGTAAGGCGACACATACAGCAGCTACTGGCTGCTGGCATTCTGAAAGAGTCCCGAAGTCCTTATGCCTCACCCATTGTGGTAGTGCGCAAAAAGAATGGAACCATCAGGATCTGCATCGATTATCGGACCCTGAACAGTCGCACTATACCGGATCAGTACACAATGCCGCGCATTGATGATGCCTTGGATTGCCTCACAGGCAGCCGATGGTTCTCAGTACTGGATCTTCGGAGTGGATATTATCAAATAGCCATGGCTGAAGAGGATAAGGAGAAGACCGCATTCATCTGTCCCCTCGGATTTTATCAATTTGAGAGGATGCCCCAGGGCATCACTGGAGCCCCAGCCACTTTTCAGCGGCTTATGGAGAAAGCCGTGGGTGATATGCACCTTCTCCAAGTCATTGTCTATCTTGATGACATTATTGTCTTTGGAAAGACTCTTGAGGAGCATGAACAACGATTGCTGAAAGTTTTGGATCGCTTGCAAGAGGTTGGCCTAAAAGTGTCAATTGACAAATGCCAGTTTTGTCAACCAAGTGTTAAATATGTGGGCCACATTGTCTCAGAATCTGGTATTGCCACTGATCCCGAGAAAGCGAACGTGGTAAAAGACTGGAAGGAACCCACTGATCTCAAGTCTTTGAAGTCCTTCCTTGGTTTCTGTGGTTACTATCGGAGATTCATTGCGAACTACTCCAGCATTGTTCGCCCACTGACTGAACTTACAAAGGGCTACCCCCCAGCTCAGAAAGGGAGACAAGCACAAGCCCCAGGCACCTCTAAGGTGTATTTCAAAGCATCTGAACCTTTTGGCGAACGGTGGGACCAGTCCTGTCGAGATGCATTCAGAAAAATCATTGACTGTCTCATAAATGCTCCAGTGTTAGCATTTGCAGACCCAAGTAAACCATACATACTGCATGTTGACGCCAGTATGAGTGGTTTAGGTGCAGTGCTATATCAGGAACACCCAGAAGGTCTACGGCCTGTAGCATTTGCGAGCCGAAAACTTAGCCATTCTGAACTGCGATACCCTGTCCATCAGCTAGAGTTTTTAGCGCTGAAGTGGGCAGTGGTAGATAAATTTCATGACTATTTGTATGGAGCTAAGTTTACTGTAAGAACTGATAATAACCCCTTAACCTATGTGCTGTCCTCAGCCCGGCTAAACGCCACAGGACATCGCTGGTTAGCTGCCCTTGCTACCTATGACTTCAGCATCCAGTACCGTCCTGGCCGTCAGAACACTGACGCTGACTTGCTCTCCCGACAGTATGCAACTGAAGATGTCAGAAACTGGACAGACATTCCACCATCAGGCATTAAAGCAATCTGTAGGCGAGCTTGTGTTGTTGAAACACCCAGTGTCCCTACTAGATTGGCTGACCAACTTGGTGTCCCACCGACGGTCATCCCTGATGTGTATGCTTATCCAATGCACTTGAGCTCAGATGCCATTGATCAGCTAAGCCCAAGAGAGCTTAAGTCTGCACAAGATTTGGATCCTGTCATCGGTCCAGTGAAAACAGCTCTTGAAGCTGGCAAGATGCATGTTCAATCTCAGAATGATCCCCCCGATGTTGCTTTGCTTAGCAGAGAAATCTCTAAGTTGGAGCTAAAAGATGGAGTTCTATATAGAACCAGACAAATACCATCAGATAGAGAGATAAATCAACTTGTTTTGCCACAGCGATACCGAAGTGTAGTACTCAGGTCACTACATGATGATTGTGGACATTTGGGAATAGACAAAACCTCTGAGCTGCTCAGAGACAGATTCTATTGGCCCCGCATGATCGCTGAAGTTGAACAATATATAAAAACATGTGGAAGATGTGTCTCCAGGAAGACTCTTCCCCAGCATTCAACTCCATTGAATCAGATCACTAGCAATGGTCCCTTAGATTTAGTGTGCATTGACTTTTTGCAAATAGAACCCGACAGTAGAGGGGTTGCAAATGTGTTAGTAGTGACAGACCATTTCACGAGATATGCACAGGCGTTCCCTACAAAAAATCAAAAAGCTACTACTGTTGCAAGAGTATTGTGGGAAAAATACTTTGTGCATTATGGTCTTCCCGCAAGAATCCATTCGGATCAAGGCAGAGACTTTGAGAGTCGCTTGATAAAGGAGCTTCTCTCTATGCTTGGCATACGAAAGTCTCGCACATCCCCATATCACCCACAAGGTGATGCTCAACCTGAACGATTCAACAGAACACTCTTGTCCATGCTTGGTACGCTGGACACAGCAAACAAAAGGAACTGGAGTCAATACATCAGTCATCTAGTGCATGCATATAATTGCACAAAAAATGATGCCACAGGACATTCTCCCTACTTTTTAATGTTTGGACGTGAAGCAAGACTTCCAGTTGACATTTGTTTTGGCACAGTTGTGGATGGGACAAGTGAAGTGTCACATCTTAAGTATGTCAAACAGATGAGACAAGATCTGCAACAGGCTTACAAACTAGCAATGGAAGCCGCAACCAAAAATCACATGAGAAACAAGTCTCGTTATGATCAACATGTTCGAGATCAACCATTGGCAGAGGGTGACAGAGTGTTGTTAAGAAACCTTGGCCTGAAGGGGAAACACAAACTTCAAGATCGTTGGAGATCTACTCCCTATGTGGTAGTGAAGAAGTTGCCCAATCTACCTGTTTATCAAGTGAAGTCAGAACAAGGCTCTGGAGTCATTAAAACCCTCCATAGAGATCATCTCTTGCCAATTGGTTACCTGGTCAGAATGCCACATTCAGTGGAAAACGAGAAAAAAGTCACAAAACCAGCAGTCACAAGGCTGCAGAGTGTAAGGAAAACCCCCAAACAGTCTTCGTTGTCTGAGCAAGTAACCAGCGACTCTGCTTCATCAGACTTGGAATTTGAAGGTGTGCGTGAGTACTCATCCTTGGATATGGATGAGGTGAAACAACAGCTTTTGCACACCCACCATCTGGAGAAACCATACCCAAGTTCTGTTGATGAGAGTTCACAGGTGTCAGACAGTGAGCAAAGTGAAACTGACCCAGTTAGACAAAGAGAGGAGTTGTCGGATGACACTAGCTCTCAAGAATCGGAAGATGAAGAGTTGCAGTCCCAGCCTACAGAAACTGAGATGACGCAGAAATCTCCTTCTGTTTCGAAAAGAGCTGTGAAATGCAAAGAGACACCAGTAGTTAGGAAATCTCAGCGCGAAGTTAAGCCAGTCATACGCTTGACTTATGATGAACCTGGACATCCTACTGAGGAACCTGTAACCATTGTGCATCATGGGATGGTTATTCAGTTGAACCTTGGTTCACAGGGCGAAGGTATTAATCCATTCAGAGAGTCTACACCTTTCAAGAGATCATCAAAACAAGAAAGGAAACCCTTAACTACCTCAGGCAGAAGAGCCAGGGTTAGATGAGGACATCTACCTTTTTAGAAGAGGGAGGGTGTAGCCCAGTCCATAATGATTATGGGCATGAGTAAATAGTTTTAAAATGTTCAAATAACTAATAGTTCATGTACAGTTTTTATAAAGTTCATAAGTGAGTTGTGTTAAAACAATAGTGGACCAAATCATTTTGTTTGTTAATAAAGTAGTATGTCACTTTAATTAGTTTCACTGCACTTTCACGGATTTTGTGTTGTGTACAACCTATCCTCACTGAGCATCAGAATGTCAGTCTTGACTTGTGTTTATTTGTATTGGTTGTTTGTGACCTATGTAACCAATCAAGGGATTGTGGGGGCGGGATGTGAGGTTGACCTAGTTGAGGGCAGGTGCGCGAGAGGTACAGAGATGCCACAGACGTACATCAAACGTGTGTGTTGACCGCTGATCGTATCGGAGTATAAGTGCCTTTCATCGTGGTGAATGCAGAGTTTGCCATTCTGTGTTAAGGACTTTGAAACATCCGAAGGTAAATATTCCTTTGAAAGTTGTATTGAACTGTTTCTGTCAGATGCAGTATGTTAAAATGGAGATGCTAATCGCGGATAGCATATTAGCTTGCTAGCCGTGTCGCACATGTATAATATAGTAGCTGTCTAAGTTGCTAAGTTGTTAATGTGTGCCGATGCTGTTAGTAGTTTAAATGAGAGCGATTATAAAGCAAGACTAAGATATTTTATATGCTCGCTAACGTGTAGGACCAGGAGACTATCCTTGGACTTTTTTTTCCCCCCTTGCTACGTGACGGAGCATAGAAGTATCCAGGAGTCGCCATCTTGCTTGGATTTTGTGTCGGAGACCGAAGCCGTTGCCGGACGCCCTCGTTGCCCTCACGAATGATTCCCTAAAGGTTACCAGCGACTAACATTAACCAGGTTGCAGACTGACTGACTGCTCGAGGTTGTGAGTACTCAAATTGCACGTGCTTATTATTTTATTGTTTTGTTCTGCTTGCTTTGCAAGCGAAAGGGTCATAAAGTTTCTGACCACACCGCACCCCAGCGTCGACACAGGCCTGCACCGTTTGTTTTATTTTATTTTAAAGGACTGATATTGAGTTGCAGCTTTAGTGTGTGAGTGTGTGTGTGAGCTGCAGGACTATTGTTTTCACAAGTAATTTGATTTATTTACAGGTGTTTTGAAGAGACCCTAATTGAAGTAATTATTTTGTACTCTTTTTGTGTTTATTTGAAGTTGCAAATATTAATTTTGATTACTAAATTCTATATTTTTGCGGTTAAGAATCCTGTGTGTGTTATTTCTTTCATGTAAGGATTTTCCCCTGTTTATTAAATTTGAACCAGAGAAACGTGTTTCAACACTGGATGATAACAATTCTTAGTAGGATTAAAGGCCAAAGGGTTGTATTCTGCTAAGTGGAGGCACCAATCACCAAATTTCTTATCAATACAGGTTAGTACGGAAGCCAATAATTTAAAGAACCCAGGGCCCCGCCCATAGTACTACAATACCCCTGTCTTTAAATGATGTTTACCTATTAGCTACATGGGTCGGGTGCTACATGAGCAATAAAGATGATGAATTATGCAGCTGTGCAGTATTGATGGCGATGAAGATGGTGCAGTATCTTCGCCCTCCACAAAAAATGGACTTGACACAACAGAAGAAGTAAAACTAAAGATACAACACATGAGACAAGGAACAACGACACAGGGGACAAAACAGACACTGGAACACAGAGACAAGAACAACTAAGGGAAACAGGAATGAAATACAATAATTGTAACTAATAACAGAATTCAGAAACTACAACAAATTAGGAATCTAAAGTACAAGCATCTTAGAAATACCACAGAATATAACAAAAAACAGAACCGCAAGGAAAAAGAATACAATACACTTGCTAACGGCCCAGGACCATGACAAAATGTAGGTGGGAAGTTTCACCACTGTTGCCAACCCCTCAGTAAGGAAAGTAGAGACTGGCTGTCCTAAAAGTCGCTATATGACTTTATCACCTAATTTGCATATTTCGTCATTTGCATGTAGTTGTAATCAAAGCTTTAGGAGAGAGCAATAACATCTTTGGAGAGAAAGAAAAGTGAAGAAAAAAACCCTAAATATGTTTATAAATACAAATGAACTTTAATAAATAATTAATTAATTAACTTAATGCTTTCCCTAGACCCACATTTCACAATCAGTTTTGTCTGCGGGGTGCAAGATGAGGAATAAGCACACAAAGAAGACCCACATCTGCTATGAAGGTCACGTGACTTCCGGTACAGACCAACTTCCCCTATGGAGTTCCATTATGGAGTTAAGGCATTGTGGCACCCAGGTACAATTGGGGTCCGGGTGATGTCAAAACATATGAAAGCACACAGTACAAAGGCTGTATGTACACAAAACATGGTGACAAAATAGAATAGAATAGAATGCCTTTATTTTACTGTACAGGATGTACAATGAGATTGGAGGGCCACTCCTGTTCAGTGCCATGCAATAGAAAGGCAAACTCTCTAAAATAAAAATAAAATAAAATAATATGATCTAAAAATATACAGAAAATAAAACACAAGGTATAAAATATACAAAATATACAGAAAAAAATGTATAAAATATGTATGTTGTAAAAAAATAAAATAAGTGTATACATATAATAATGAAGATGGTGAGTATTGCACTTGGTGAATGAGTATTGCACTAGTGAATGAATATTGGATATTCTACAATACAGGAATGTTAGATATTGTTCAGTATGAATAATATAATATTGCACAGAGATGTGGGTATTGCACAGTTAGAGTGTGTGAGTTCAGGGTGGTGATTGCTCTGGCGAAGAAATTGTTCTTAAGTCTGTTTGTTCTGGCTTTGACGCACCTGTAACACCTGCCAGAGGGCAGCAGGTCAAACAGGTCAAAGCCAGGGTGTGAGCTGTCCTTGATGATGTTTTTGGCTCTGCTGATGCAGCGGGAGGTGTAGCTGTCCATCAGGGAGGGGAGAGGGCAGCCAACGATTCTTTGTGCTGTCTTGACTACCCTCTGAAGCCTGACCCTGTCTGCCTCAGTGCAGCTGCCGTACCATACTGTGATACAGTACGTCAGCAGGCTCTCAATGGATGAGCGGTAGAAGGTCAGCAGCAGGTTTGAGTCCAAGTTGTTCTTCCTGAGGACCCTCAGGAAGTGAAGTCGCTGCTGAGCCTTCTTGATAACAGCTGTGATGTTATCTGACCAAGAAAGATCAGACGAGGACACCAAGAAACCTGAGGGTGTGGACCCTCTCCACACGCTCGCCATTGATGTAGAGGGGGGCTGGGTCAGTCCTGTGCTTCCTGAAGTCAATGATGATCTCTTTGGTTTTCATGGTGTTCAGTGCAGGTTCTTCTCTGAACACCAGGCTGTCAACTTCAGGACCTCCTCTCTGTAGGCTGCTTCATCTCCTCTTGAGATGAGTCTGACCACTGTGGTGTCGTCAGCAAATTTGAGGTTGTTATTGTGGACCAGACAGCAGTCATGGGTGTAGAGGCAGTACAGGAGGGGGCTCAGCACACAGCCCTGTGGGGATGGAGGAGAGATGGGGGCCAAGTCTCACAGTCTGGGGCCGGTTAGTTAAGAAGTCCTTTATCCAGGAACATGTGAGGGGGGGAGGCCCAGGGTGTGCAGTTTGGTGGTGAGAATGTCCGGGATGATTGTGTTTCTATAACTCCAAAACTGTCAAAAAGTCACTGACATCACTGGAAAAAGTTGCTAAATTTGTCACTAGTCGCTTTTTGAAAAAAATAGTCACTGAATCTAGCAACAAAGTTGCTAAGCTGGCAACACCGAGTATCACTAACAACAATTTTCAAAAATAAAAGCTGAAAACAAACTAGAAACATGCAGAGTATAAAATAAAGTTTAATAATTAGAGCCACACCATAAAAATACAGGGTG
Organism: Archocentrus centrarchus; assembly: GCF_007364275.1. NCBI lineage: Eukaryota > Metazoa > Chordata > Actinopteri > Cichliformes > Cichlidae > Archocentrus > Archocentrus centrarchus. The sequence goes on along the minus strand of NW_022060278.1, from coordinate 853,487 downwards.
AAATACTACAATACTGATGTCACTGTGTGACACCATATGACATCTGCATTGTAGGAAAATAGAAATTATTATTCCTTCTTGATGAAAATGTATCACTGCTTCTTTGCAGGTCTTATTGGATTTTTAAAAAAAAGGGTTTTAAAGTTTTGCATCTATCAGAAAGTAAACAGCATTTCCATTTGCAAAGAAGTTTATTCTGATACACAAACGGGTCAAAAATGATCTGAACTGCTGCTCAGCAGCAGTGATGTCAGTAACGCGCTACTTAGTAACGCGTTACTCTAATCTGACTACTTTTTCTCCGTAACGAGTAATCTAACGCGTTACTATTTGCAGTCCAGTAATCAGATTAAAGTTACTTATCCAAGTAATTGTGCGTTACTATTTTTGTCATTTTCCTCAGTACAAAGATATATTTCTGCTTTCTTCTTACGTTTCGGGGAGTGACGTCTGGCAAATGCGACAGTTAAGTCCCGTTTTCAGCATGAGGACAATAACAGCACAGGGACACAAACGTAAACAATGGAGGGAGGAGAGAGATGAGCGTTTTCTAGCAGAAATACAGTCACTATTTTGAGTTTGTGTCAGCTAAAGATGACAGTATTAAGGTTAGTTGTGCACTCTGTGCTGGCGACAAAGTGCTATCTAGCTTCAAAAACACTACCTCAAATACGAGGAAACATCTGGAGTCACGGCACAGTCAAACATACAGAGCGAGTTGCAACAGGTGGAGCGAAGCAGAGCTGCGACTAATGCAGGAGCCCCCCAGCACCCAAACAACAAAAGCTGGACTTTGGTACAAACCAATAAGTGGGGGAGAGCTGAAAAAGTTGGAAAGCCCTCTACTACAGTTATTGTGCCAAAAAGTGATCGTCTGCCAAACAGCAATTTTCGGTAGTTGCCAAAAAATTATTCCCTGTATCTAAACGGCTGTAAATGACTTGATGACCTATAATCTGTGAAGCATATATCAAACATATCTCTCACCTGCGCCACCGGGTGGGGTGGGTTGGCCTGGCGTCGGGATGTCCGGTCTACGCTTTTGGGGCCCTGGGGTGCCTGCATTGCAGGGGGGTGGGGTGGGGGATGGGGCCACGGTGGGGTGGTTGGGGGGGACTGGGCACTGTATTTCCATGCCCAGGCCAGTATGTCCTGTCGCTTGTTTGTGTCTATTGTTGAGTGAATGGGCATCTAGGGAGAGCGGGCCGCCCTCTGCAGTGGGGCGAGGGCGCCAACCTCGGGTGCTGCAGTGCTCCGGGATGCTGTCACCACGGCCCTGGGCTCACCTCCCCCTGCCCTGTGCTGGGGTGTGGGAAGTCAGGGTGCCTATTGAGCCAGTGGACAGCTGGCTCTCTTCTTCCAGGATTCTTCCTGGTCATATGCCCCCCCCCCCCCCCCCCCCCCCCGCTCCCCATACACAAACACACACACACACACGGAATACACATCACTCACAGATGTAGGATGGAGAGGCCACGTGGAGAGCTGCACCACCACTTGCCTCTCCGTTTTAATTGCACTTTAGTCATTATAACTCACAACACATACACAGTTACAACCTGACACACATAGGACCTTTGGGGCAGGCATGTTACTCAGAGGTTGATGAGGTGGGGCCGCTGAGGTGGCCCCACTCGGATCCTCGTCACTGTCTGTCCCCACCTTTTATTTGCACTTTAGACATGGAGGGTTTTGGGGGGGCAGTGTGGGCAAGCACTGACGACCAACAGTTGGTGCTTGTGGCATAACTGTCCCCTCAATTTTAACTGCACCCTATACACCTCATTCACTCACAAACATTAACACATAGACCTACAAGTTGGGGAGGAGGAGGGGTGGATGGGTCATCTTACACCCCGATTTCTTACACCTCGCCCAGGGTAGGGGTCGGGTGGTTCCTTGGGGACCGGGCTGGTGGCGTCCTGGGGTGGTTTCCACTTGCCCCGTCTTCAGAGGGTGGGTAGCTATGGATGAATGTGTGTCTTTGTGTATTTGTCACCGTCTCCGTGAGTATGGGTGGGTGAGTGAATGTGTATGTATAGCATATCTGTGTGTGGGTAAGTATGTATGGGCATGTATGAGTATCTGTGCATAAATGTGTACACGGGTGTCTGGGTGTGTTTGTATGTATGGCTGGACCTGGGTCTGGGCCTTGTGCCTTGCCTCCTGGCCGCTCCTTGCTGGTTGCCTCCTCCCCCCTACCCCCCTGGGATGGGGGTGCCTCAGGGTTCCTGGGTGGGGCTGGATGTTCTGGCGTGGGTGCTGGCCCGCTCCCCTTGGGGGTGCGGTGCAGGGCTGCGTTGGCTTCTTCGGCGGGGGGGGGGGGGGGCTGGGGGGGGTCGGGCGGTCCTTGGGTGCCGTGGGCCCTGGGGCCCTGCCGCCGGCCAGTGCAGGGGGCTGGCCGCTGGGGGGGGACTGGCTTCTCATCGCCTTGGGTTCCCTGGAGCCCTTGCTCCTCGACTGGGGGGGCTCCTTCTGAGACCACCCTCTCCCGTCTGCTGGGGTGGGTGTGCGGTTGTCTTTGGACTGAGTAGCCATGGGTCTTCCTGGCTCTTGGTGGGCTGCTGGTGGCCTGGGTTTCCGGGGGCTTTCTCTGCCTGCCTCTAGCTTCTGATGGGTGGAGCTGCAGCGTTTTGCCCTCATTGGTAAGTACGTTCCATGACACAGACACAAACATGACACAGACACAAACACCCACTCAATCACAACTCAACAAAATTGTTGGTGTGCGTAACATGCTTTGTTAGTTTTGTTTTTCACACACAAATTTATTTTTGCAAGTATTGATAGTATTTTTTTATGTTAAAGTGATGAACTATTTGATTAATAGACTTGTGCTCTTTCCCCTTTTTTTTTTTTTTTTTTTTCTCTCTCCTTTTTTTGCTCCCTTTCTCTCTCCCTTTTTCTTTTCTTTATTTTCCTTTTCTTCAGCCTGTCAGCTCTGGCTGTTACATTGTATGTGAAAAATAACTCAGATAAATAAAATAAAGGGTTAAAACATCAACAAGAAGAGCCTATTGAGAACCTATAGAGCTCATCTTGAAATAGCAAATATGTTTGGCACAACAACGCATTCAGATCACAGTTCTGCTTGCAAGATCTACCAGACATGACAGGCTTTAAAAAAAAAAAAAACATACTTTCATGAATGATATCAGGTCATTTTGAGTGAGAAACAGCATTTCTATCACAAGGTAGAAGCGGCACTCAGTTTCTGGCAAAGTGACTTTTATATTACATTAAATATTTTACATTAAAAATGTATTTTTAAACAGAAATCTGTCTCAGAAGGCTGCAGAAATCACAACAAATATAACATCACAGTTCTATAAAGATACTTGATGTGGCCAAAAAGCTCTGGATTGATTATAATGTAGGTACAATAACACAGACTCCTAAAGATTGTTGAAAAACAGGGTATTTCTGCATTTTATATATAAGCCCTTCATAATCATATCAAACAAGCAAAGACATTACACATAAAAACACACAGAAACATCTGAATCACTTTATGACAGACGATCACTTCTTGGCACAAGACCGGCCACTGTTGAAAGTAACTAATAAAGTAACTTGTAATCTAATTTAGTTATTTCTAAAATTAAGTAATCAGTAAAGTAACAAAGTTACTTTTTAAAGGAGTAATTAATAATCAGTAGTCGGACTACTTTTTCAAGGTAACTATACCATCACTGCTCAGCAGCTCTGAAGTTATCAAACCTTCAACTGAGGTTGCTGAGTTTGACTGAATGCTGCGTATTCTGACACATGATGACAGTGCTGCCAAAAAAAGTGTTACAAAGTAAAAAAAAATGAGCAGAGAGAAGATTGCATGCATGCATGCACACACTCACACGCACACACAGTGAAAACTACTAATTTCCAAACACTTCACTGAATTATTGCTGAGACAGTGAGTTCATAACAGCAGTAAATATTTCTGTCACTCAACACATAATCTGCAATCATCATAGTTCCAGCTTCGTCTTTAAGTATCACGTTACTAAAGAGTCGGAGTGAACAACCGTGTGCAACACAGACACGCAAAATGCCAGCTCACATCCTCTGATGTCAGAGCTGAGACTGTTCTAGGGTACGTATCTAAACACAAACTCTCATGAGCTATTTTAGCTGCCTGCTTTAGCCTGCCTACAGCTGCTGTGCATCTGCAAATCACCTTTCAGCCCACCTCCACCCATCAAGTTTGTGCAGAATCTGCAAATAAGCACAGAAGCCTGATGTAAGATAAGATGAGATAAAACTTTAATGATCCCACAACGGGGAAATTTGCACATTACAGCAGCTCAGTACAGAGAAAAATGAAAAGGATGAGTAAAAACAAATGAACTAAAATAGAACAGACTAGAAAAAACTATACACATATACATAAGCACTATATACATAAAATATATATCAAAATATATATCAATATATCAGTGTCAATACAATACACACATATACATATACACACATGTACACACACATCAGAACACGATATACAGACATCAAAACATAATATACATTTGTAGCTGGTAAGGTACACAGCATACACGATATGCATTATATGGGTGAGTGTGATAAATAAAATGTATCTGGACTGTAAGGATAAAGTGATGGCAGAGGAGGTAAAGTGTGCAGGTGACTGATGACATCATGATGTGTTATACAGTCTAACTGCTGTTGGGATGAATGACCTGTGAAAGCGCTCCTTCCTGCAGCGAGGATGTTTCAGTCTCTGACTGAAGGAGCTGCTCAGCTCACCCACAGACTCATGCAGAGGGTGATGGGGGTTGTCCATAATGGATGTCAGCTTTGCTAACATCCTCCTCTCACCCACCACCATCACAGACTCCAGAGGATATCCCAACACAGAGCTAGACCTCCGCACCAGTTTGTCGATCCTGCTCCTGTCCCTTTCGGTGCATCCACCCCCCCAGCAGGCCACTGCGTAGAAAAGGGCAGATGAAGAAGAAGAAGAAGAAGAAGAAGAAACAGCCTTTATTGTCCCACAGAGGGGAAATTTGGGTGTAACAGCAGCCGCAGTTATTATAAATATAAATAAAGATATAATAATTCACACTATTAAGAAAAGAATATATATAAAATCAACAAACAATATTAACCTTAATACTACTAATAATAATAACACTATATACAATGTGCATGATGTGCCGGACTATTTACAGTATATTATATATTATCCTACATTGTGTAGGCTATTGTGGTTTTTGTTGGGAGCAGTGATGATTATAAAGTCTTACAGCTGCTGGGAGGAAGGATCTGCGGTAACGCTCCTTTGTGCATTTAGGATGCAGCAGTCTGTCACTGAAGGAGCTCTCCAGCTCAGCAACAGTTTCATGCATGGGATGGGAGACCTTGTCCATCAGTGATGTTATTTTGGTCAGAGTCCTTCTGTCTCCCACCACCTGCATTGAGTCGAGAGGACATCCTAGGACAGAGCTGGCTTTCCTGATGAGCTTGTCTATCCTCTTCCTCTCAGCTGTAGACAAGCTGCTGCTCCAACATACTGCTGCATAGAAGATGGCTGATGCCACCACAGAGTCATAGAAGGTCTTCAGGAGTGTCCCCTGCACTCCAAAAGACCTCAGCCTTCTCAGCAGGTAGAGTCTGCTCTGACCCTTCCTGTAGAGCGCATCAGTGTTATGAGTCCAGTCCAGTTTATTGTTTAGATGCTACTACTGAGTCATAAAAGGTCTTTAACAGAGTCCTGCAGACACCGAAGGACCTCAGTCTCCTCAGCAGGTGTAGTCGACTCTGGCCCTTCTTATACAGGACGTCTGTGTTTGTAGTCCAGTCCAGCTTGTTGTTGAGATGAACACTCAGGTACTTGTAAGAGACCACTGTCTCAATGTCCTTTCCCTGGATGTTCACCGGTGCTGTAGGGGGTGGCTTCCTCCTGAAGTCTATGACCATCTCTGTGCGTTGTTCTCACACCAGCCGACAAAGTCACTGATGACCCCCTTGAATTCCTCGTCGTTCCCAATTGATACGCATCCAATGATGGCCGTATCATCTGAGAACTTCTGTAGGTGGCAGTGGTCTGAGTTGTACCTGAAGTCTGAGGTGTACAGACTGAACAGAAAGGGTGAGAGGACCGTGCCCTGTGGCGCCCCCGTGCTGCAGACTACCACATCAGACACACAGTCATGGCACCTCACATACTGTGGTCTGTTGCTGAGGTAGTTGATGGTCCATCCAGTCAGCTGACTGTCCACTCCGGCTCCCTCCAGCTTCCCTCTCAACAGTACAGGCTGGATGGTGTTGAAAGAACATGACCCTCACAGTGTTCCCCGCCTGCTCTAGGTGAGAGAGGGATCTGTGCAGCAGGTAGATGACGGCATTGTCCACCCCGATGCCGGGCTGGTAGACGAACTGCAGGGGGTCCAGCGCTGAGCTCACCAGTGGGTGGAGGTGATGCAGGATGAGCCTCTCCATGGTCTTCATCAGGTGAGAAGTCAGGGCCACAGGTCTGTAGTGGTTGGGCTCCCTGGGATGTGCGATCTTTGGCACTGGAACTATGCAGGAAGTCTTCCACAGTTCAGGAACCCTCTCCGGATTTAGAGTCAGGTTGAAGATGTGCAGGACCACCTGACAGAGCTGATCTGCACAGTCCCTGAGCAGTCTGGAGCTAATTCCATCCGGACCCGCTGCCTTGCTGATCTTTGTCCTCCTGAGCTGACTTCTCACCTGATGAGCTGTGAGGTGGATGTGAGGCTGGGTTGGGGTGGGTGATGGGGCTGGCTCTGCTGTGGGTGAGGAGAGTACAGGCAATGATAGCGCTACACCAGGAGAGAGGGGGGTCAGCATGGGGGGGGGGGGGGGGGGGGCTTTGTTATGTTGTTATGTTGGAGCTGTTCCTCCATCTTCCTCCTGAAGCTCTCTTTGCCTCTCCGGAATTTGTATTTCACATCCTTTTGTACTCTCCTCAGTTCCTCCTTATCTCCAGATCTGAAGGCCCTCTTCTTCTCGTTCAGCAGGGCCTTCAGCTGTGGGGTCACCCACAGTTTATTGTTGGAGAAGCACCGTACCTTCTTGGTTGGCACAGTGTTCTCCACACAGAAGGTCATGTAGTCTGTGATGCAGTGGGTGAGGGCGTCAATGTCCTCACCGTGAGGCCTGCAGAGTTCCTGCCAGTCTGTACATTCGAAACAGTCTCTCAGGGCGTCACTGCAGTCCTCAGACCACAGTCTTATTGTCTTCTTGCTGGGGGGTTTCCTCTTCACAATGGGGTGAAGAATGACCAGGTTGTGGTCTGATTGGCCAAGCAGGGCTAGAGGTGATGAGCTGTAAGCCTCCTTTGTGTTGGCAAACAGCAGGTCTAGAGTTTTATTGTCCCTTGTGTGGCAGTTAACATATTGGGTGAAGTTAGGGAGAGTGGAAGAAGGTGAGGCATGGTTGAAGTCCCCAGAGATGATAATCAGGGACTGTGGATGTGCCGTCTGTAACTGAGAGACGGTGGTGTGGATGTCCTCACAGGCTGCTGTAGCGTCGGCCGACGGCGGGATGTAAACAATTAACACAATAACGTGAAAACTCCCGGGCCAGGTGGTATGGCCGAACGCTAACTGCTAACAGTTCAATGTCTTTGGTACAGCACCGCTCCTTCACAGTGATGTGTCCTGGGTTACACCATCTCTCATAAACGTACATCGCCAGTCCCCCACCTCTCCTCTTACCACCAGGGCTGGACTGGGGCAAAAAAATCAGCCCTGGCATTTGTGGCTTAGACCAGCCCACAACTATGTCTTAAAAGCATTTGACACTGTCTTACTCTTATTCAATGTGGCCATACCTTTTGCTAATAATACTTTTATACTTTTTTTTTTTACACTTAGTTTAGTAATGCTTCAATTGCAAAGCTTTACTTATTTAGCTTTTTTTTTTTTAAATCTGTTATTTTACTTGTTTAAGTGCTTTTAAAAACATGTTTAACCAGCACAGAGGCTACAAATTTAAACTACTGTGCAGCCTTTCAACAAACCTTTAACCTAATTATCTAAAATGCTATGATGCAGCCTAAAATAGACACTTGCTGCTGATCCAACACTTCTCAGCCTTGACCGTTTGCTATTTTATCAGATTAAGGTGCCGTGGCTGCCAGATTTTGGGAAGTATGCAAATACTAATACTAATCAATCGCCATTGCTCATCATTCTCATGTAACAGAGCTAATGTTACCTCCATCATCTCAAAGTCCCTGTATTATCCTAACGTTACTACCTTCGTACGTACTACACTTTCCCGCTCACTCTGTCCCTTGGTTTCCAAAGCCTGCATCTCTGGCTGCTCCTCTCCCCGTCCCTGCTGCTGTCTTCACCTACAGCAGCGGGGCCCTAAGCAAGATTTGATTTGGGGCCCCCTTCATACCACTTCATTGTCCCCTGAACTTAACAGTTATTAATGCTGGAGGGTTAAAGTTGATTATTATTTTTTTTAGGATGCATTACTGTTTCAGGCTTTTCAATTCAATTTTATTTATACAGCACCAACTCACAACAAACAGGCGCCTCAAGGCACTTTATACTGTGAGGTAAAGACCCCACAATAATTACAGAATAAACCCAACAGTCATCCTAATCTTAAAAATAGAGAGGGTGTCTGTCTCCTGAATCCAAACTGGGAGCTGGTTCCACAGAAGAGGGCCTGAAAGCTGAAGGCTCTGCCTCCCGTTCTACTCTTAAGTATCCTAGCAACCACAAGTAAGCCAGCAGTCTGAGAGTGAAGAGCACTAATCAGGTGATCCGGTACTATGAGCCAATGAAGAGAAGCCAATATGGGAGAAATCTGCTCTCTTTTTCTAGTCCCTGTCAGTACTCTAGCTGCAGCATTTTGGACAGCCTGATAATAATGAATTACAATAGTCCAAACCTAGAAGTAATAAATGCATGAATTAGCTTTTCAGCATCAGTCTGAGACAGAAATATTAGAGTGTAGCCTACTGATTAAATTAGTGTTGTTACAAGTGTACAAATCTGGACAGTTAGAATAGTCTCTTCTTTCTTTTAGGAAATTGGCATTTGTAAAAAATTAAAACAAACCAAAAAAGTTTCATGACAAATGTGGATGAGCTTGGGGGCCCCCTGGTGGTCAGCTGCATGTGTCGCCTATGCCTCTGGCCCGCTCTGCCTACAACCTGCTGTTGCTGGAGCATTGCTATTAAAGAGGATGTGGAGGCTACAGCAGCGAACATGTCTGTGATCTTTACACATTTTGTAGCATCTACAGCGACACGCTTCCCTTTCGTCGCACGTAAATTCTCTTCACCCCCCTTTCTGCCGCTTCGGTTTCTCCATGTTCCCTCTTCTTTAACACACGCGCTCAACACTGAAACTACTACCGGGAGTTACAGGGCCCCACGCATTCATCCTATATCCTGATTGGTTCTGTCCACTGTCTGTATTGAAGATGGGCCAATGGGCCGCCCCCTCTAAATTGTGGGCCGGTCTCTAAGAGAAAAAAAAAAAAAAAAAAAAAGCACAGAAAAAAAAAATCCAACAGCATCGGCCCCTGAGGACTGTCGGCCCACCGGGCAAATGCCCGGTACGCCCGATTGCCAGTCCAGCCCTGCTTACCACTCTCCCTCATGCTCCGGTCCGCTCTCATCAGTTGAAAGCCCTCCAATGTTACGACGGAGTCCGGTGTGTGATCCGTGAGCCAAGTCTCCGTGAACAGCAGGAGGCTGCTCTGCTGGTACTCCCACTGCAGTCTGGTTAGCGCCGTCAGCTTTTCCATCTTGTTGGGTAAAGATCTTACGTTGCCCATGAGAATAGATGGAATGCTCGGTTTGTACCGTCTCCTCCTCTCCCGGGACTTCGCTCCAGCTCTCCATCCCCTCCTCCGACGCCGTAATTCCTTTGGAATCTCGTGTCACTCCTCCGGGAGTACCCTCCTGTTGCACAGCGCTAACAGCTGATCCCGGCTGTAAACAACAGAGTGGCTCACAGGGTCTCCAGATGAAGTGGTGAAAAGTCCCAAAAAGAGTAGTTGGAATGCCACTACTCTAATGAAGCTTTGCAGGTCCATGGCAGGTTTGATATCTAATATAACTACGAAACTAAGAGTCTGAAAGAAAGACTCAAAACACAAGAAAAACACACAAAAAAGGGAAGTAAACTGTGAGCTGCAGTAACTGGCGCCATCTTGGAACAAAATGAGATTTCATTTTGTGTAAACCACAAGAAACAAGCTGATATGTTGGCAGCTGACTGCAGTTTGTATCTGTATGAGCTGAGTTTGAAAGGAAGGAAGAACAGAGGCTAAACTAAAAAAACAGATCGTATTCTTGTAAAAGAGCTCCAGTGAGCATCTCACTGCCTCCTACTGACCATTCTTGGCATTACAGGAGACTGAGGTCCTTTGGCATTTGGGGACACCTGGAGAGAAACTGACCTCGTAGACCTTCAAGCCTACAAAGGTCTGTTGATTTTAGCAGGATACATAAACCATGTGAAATAAAAAAAAAAAATCTGCATATTACATGTTTTCCCTACTGGATGAATGAAACTGCTGTGAAGAGCTACAAACACACTTTGCACAGTGATGTTGGAGCTCACACAGTACAATCCATAACCATTCTGTAAGGATTCACTGATACTCTATCAAAATAATACTTCCTCCTCCTTCACGTCATAGACTCATCACACTTTGATTTGTATCTGAACTTGTTTTTTAGGCACAGTTTCAGCTACATTTACAACAGACAGGGATTTTTAGTCAAGTCAAGTCAAGTCAAGTTTATTTATAAAGCACATTTAAAACAACGACGTTGACCAAAGTGCTGTACAAGATCTGTAACCCCAAGGACTATACTAAATAAAATAAAAATATATAAATAAATAAATAAAATAATAAAATAAAAATAAATAAATAAAAACATTAAGAACAATAAATAACATAAGAAAATTAAAAATTAAAACGTTTAAAACAAGTACCATAAAATACCATAAAACAATCATCTAAAAGGAGGTAGCACTGCAGCCAAATGCCAAGGAAAAGAAATGTGTTTTTAATAGAGATTTAAATGTGTGTATCGTCTGAGCTGTGCGGATATGGAGAGGTAGATCGTTCCATAGCTTTGGTGCTGCTGCTGCAAAAGCTCGATCACCTCTCTGTTTTAGTCTAGTTTTAGGCCTCTGTAAGAGCAGCTGGTTCGATGACCTCAGAGCTCTTACAGGGGTGTGACAGTGAAGCAGCTCAGACAGATACAAAGGTGCCAGTCCGTTTAAGGCTTTAAAAGTAAGCAATAAAATCTTAAAATCGATTCTAAAACGGACAGGGAGCCAGTGAAGGGATGACAGGACTGGGGTAATGTGTTCATGCTTTTTAAACCGGTTAAAAGACGAGCTGCCGCATTCTGGACTACCTGCAGGCGGCGCACAGATGATTGATCTATGCCAAAGTACAGAGAATTACAGTAGTCCAGGCGGGAAGTAATAAAAGCATGAATAACTTTTTCCAGGTCCTGCTGCGGGAGATAAGGTTTTACCTTGGCAATAACTCTGAGTTGGTAAAAACTGATTTTGGTAACAGCACTTACTTGCTTCTCCATTTTAAAACTACTATCTAAAATGACACCCAGATTTTTCACAGCATCACGACAGTGAGGAGCCAAATGACTCGGAGTGCCAGAGGAGTAGCTTGAGGGGTCAAATTTACCAAAGCATATGACCTCGGTTTTGCTTTCATTAAGATTTAGGAAATTGTTTCTCATCCAGGACTTGATGTCACTTAGACAGTTCAGCAGGGGTTCCCATGGATCTCTGCTGTTCAGTTTGATGGGCATATACACCTGGATGTCGTCAGCAAAACAGTGGAAACAAATATTGTGTTTCCTAAAAATCGACCCTAGAGGCAACATATACAATGAGAAAAGAATTGGGCCCAGAATGGACCCCTGAGGCACTCCACAAGAAAGCTTTGCTGTGGTAGAAAAACAGTCTCCTAGATGGACAGAGAAACTTCTATCAGTAAGATAAGATCTGAACCAAGTCAGAACCGTGCCTTTAATGCCAATTTCATGTTCTAGGCGGGATAGAAGGATCTCGTGGTCCACAGTGTCAAAGGCAGCTGACAGATCTAGAAGTACTAAAACTGCAGGACTACCAGAGTCCACAGTTAAAAGCAGATCGTTAAAAACTCTTAAAAGAGCCGTCTCTGTGCTGTGACGCATTCTAAAACCTGACTGAAACTTTTCCCACATTCCATGTTCACTTAAAAATGCTTGAAGTTGCTTAAAAACAACTTTTTCAAGAACCTTGGATAAAAATGGTAATTTAGAAATTGGTCTGTAATTGAAAGAACATCAGGGTCAAGGTTCTTCTTCTTGATTAGAGGCTGTACAACTGCATGTTTAAAGGCAGCTGGAACACAACCAGATGCAAGCGCACTGTTAATCAGAGCGAGGATAGTTGGTCCCACTGAATCAAAAGCCTCTTTAAAAAGGCGAGACGGAACACAGTCTGTGGGAGAGTTTACAGGTCTCATATTTTGAATCACCTCCTTTAGTGTGGAGAGTGTGACAGGCTCAAACTGCTCAAAGACAGCTCTGCTGGGAGGAGGTGCAGATGAGTCTGTTTCAGGCTGAGGTGATGAAGGCCTGAGGGCAGAAATTTTTTCCACAAAAAATTTCTTAAAGTTTTCGCACAGTGCAGGACAGACCTTGGCTTGGTTTACATTACAGCGAGGATCAGTGAGTGAATTAAAAACACTAAAAAGAAAATGAGGCCTGTGACTGTTACTTGAAACAATGTTAGAGAAATAAGCAGACTTTGCATATTTTACTGCTTTCTGGTATTTCAATAAACAGTTACGCAGGATCTCTAAGGAGACATGGAGCTTATCCTTTTTCCACCTTCTCTCCGCGCGTCTGCACTCACGTCTGAGAGCGCGGGTTGTCTCATCCAGCCAGGGCTGGGAGGAAGGTTTGGTGCGTTTGGTTGTAAAAGGGGCAATACAGTCCAGTACAGCAGTGCAAGTAGATATAAAAGAGTTAGTGAAGTCCTCGGTATTCAGGCTCAAGCAAAAATCCAAATTGCTTAAGTCAGAGTTTTTAAAAGCAGCTGCAAAATCAGCAGCGCATGAAGAGTTAACCAAGCGCACACGACGTGTAGAGGATACTCTATTTATCCCAGAGCTGGGGAGCGCTGCTGTAAATAAAACAGGAAAATGGTCCGATATACCACAGTCCCGTATCCCTGTGATGCAGACTCTACGTCCATAGGACAACACCAGATCCAGTGTGTGACCTTTTTCATGAGTGGGACCACACACGAGTTGTGTTAAGTTAAAAGAGTCAATAAGCGAGGCAAATTCTTTAACCAGTGGACCACTCTCGCAACACACATGAATATTAAAGTCGCCAACAATTAAAATACGGTCATATTTTAGTATGAGACCCGTCAGCAAGTCAGCAAAGTCACCGATGAAGTCCTTCGTGCACTTCGGTGGTCGGTAAATCACCGCGCAGAGCACCGAGGGGGAAGAGTTTATCTCCAACAGCTGCAGTTCAAAGCTGGCGTACAGGTCTGCCGAGACCTGACGACAGCGAAAACTGCATTTAAATATTGAAGCAAGTCCTCCACCTTTTCCAGAGATCCGCGGGGAGCTGAAGAAAGAACAGCCGGGAGGTAAAAGTTCGGAAAAAGGTGCAGACTCACCAGCATGAAGCCACGTCTCAGTCACAAACATAAAATCCAACTGCTGTGCGATGAAAAAGTCATTGAGAAGGAAAGTTTTGTTGGCTAACGATCTAGCATTTAGTAGGGCCATTCGGATGACCAGATCCTTGTTAGCTGAGGCCGGGGCCCGCTTCAACAGGCGAAGGTTAGCATGGTTTACGCCGCCTCCACGATCCCGCATCCTGCGCCAGGACGAGGGACGCCGAGTCTCCAGGATGACAGGTGGGACAATCGGCCTGATCCAGCGACGCCCGAAATCCACAGGCAGCCCAACAGCCTTGAGGCGGCAAAGACCACCATCCAGGGGGTAATGAGCAGACAAACCTAGGAGTCTCAGGTAAGTTTTGACCCGCACCGCGATACCTCCACGCTTTCCGCGTCTCCTCTGGCGTTTGTTGGGGACCGGAGCACTGGGCAGCCGGCGCAAATTCTCAGGTACATCCGATAGGTGTGGAGGAAAAATCGTTGAGTTTTTCTTTACAGTATATGCTGGTACCAAAACAAACTGGAGGTTTAGAAGTGTCTGCCGATCGTAGGTGATCAAAGCGGAGACATCTGGGCAGATGACTACCAGGAACAGAGCGACAGCAAACAATACACAGAACAGCTGACGGCAGGCCGTACACAGTGGCGCCATCTTGGTTCAGCCAAGATTCAGTTCAGTTTTAGCTTCTTCAACACACCAAGACAAATCATAGACTCTGAAGTCAAAGTCTTTATTCTTTATTATCACAGCTCTGGAAATATTTAACACCCAGCAAAACAGATGAAGTCATTACAATCAATGAGAAATGGCAAAATTGCGCTCTCTGTTGGCTGCCAGCTCTAAACACAACCCAGTAATTATATTTGAGAGGAGTGTTAAACAACAAGAAGACCTTAAACAATGACCTGAAGTCTCTGTGAGACTAAATAATATAATAAACGTAGTAAATAACTTCAAATGTTCTTTAACACATCGGGGAACAAACAAATGAAGACAGAAGGACTAAATGAGCACATCATGAATCAACAATCATGAAAACAGCCGCTGATGAAATTCCCACTGTGCTCCTTGATCTCCGTGTTTCCTCTCTGCTGTGTGAAGTCTGCTGAGAACATAAAACATCTGCTGGACAGAAGACTTGTGGCTCAAAGCACAGGCTCAGCCAGAAATCATGAGCTCCTTCAGCTGATAAAAAGGTGAACAGCAGAACAGACAGTTAGAAACTATGTTTTTACACACATGTAAGCACGACAGACACTCAGAGAACAAAGAGGTTTTTCCGTATCGTCATGTTTCCAGTTTTGTGTGATATTACATTTCAAAAGGTCACATCACTGTGTTACTCTACAGGTTTAAATTCATTGATCAAAAAGTACACATTATTCTCCACTTGCAGCCATTTCAGGGTGAATTTTCAAACACACAATCACCTACATCCCCACTAGTACAGAACACACCCAGGAGTTTTACAAATGTTATTAACGCGTAATATTATTTCTAAAATGTTCTTTTTGTACATTTTTTTCTTTTTTGTTACAGTTATGGATGCAGACTCTTTCTGCAACTTCTTTCACTCTTATTTTTACCCTTAACACTCACAGCACTTACTAACTTCCTAATTTTTTTTCCTTATCTTTACTGGAAAATATAAATTATTGAAGTGAGTTCTTTAAATCAGTGAAAAAGTGAAAACCTGATATCATGACAGGCTTAAATATCACACGGTTAGCCTAAGGGACCGAGAATGGAGTGACTGAATTCCTCAGTCCGCTCCTGGGAGTGAACAGGTTTCAGTACAAACGGATGGAAGATATTTTGTCTCTTCCATTCATGGTGGCTCAGTCTTTCATTACAGTCAGCAGTGCTGTTCATTCTTTCGTTGTGGTGTCCCTCACAACAAAGCTGCCGTGGCCCTCGGGCTAGGACCCAGCGTGTTTGAGTTTTTGGACTTTGGAGGTTTTGCTGCTGTTAGGGATTATTTTTTTACTCAGTGAATAAAGGACAAATGTTTAAAGGTAAACTCCAGTAAATTAATTACTAAACAGTGGATCAACCAAATAATAAACAATTAAATAATACATTAGAAAAAGAGCAACTGATCAGAAAGTACTAGACTAACTTCTCTGTCTCAGTGCGTCTTATCTTGAGGACCGGCCACAGAACGTACAATTAAAACATCACCAACGTCACCATGTTCTGTCATTAATCTGAACAAGATTTCTCCATGACAAATTAGAACATCAGGAAGATGATGTGCTTTATGACTCCACAGCTGAGGAATCATGAGTCATGAAAACCAGCTTGAACAAGACTGAGTGACGAAGGTCAACTTGTAGCACCCAGAGATTGTTTATGTATAGATAACAGGCTGTCAGTATAAAACTGTTATGGTTAGACAGGAACACGGGCTCAGAGAGAGAGCACACACACAGGCGTGTCTCTGCTGAGTCCCCACATATGCATGTGTGATTTTTTCTGATTCTTTAATATATTACTTACTTAATATATTACTTTTTTAATTAAAGTGTTTCAGGTTTCGTCCTTCATAAACAACCTGTTTACCTGTCACTGCCTTATTTTCCTGGTTTGGTTTCTTGTTTCTATTTGATTATGTTTCAGTTCTGTGCTTAGTTTAGTTATTTGAGTCTCGTTTGGTTATGTTTTGTTCCCATTATATCTCCCTGTGTCAAACCTGCTCTCTTGTCTCTGTGTTTATCTGTTTCCTGTTTTACTTTGTTAGCTTTGGTCTTGTCTGTTCATGTTCAGTTTTGCGTCCTTAGTCTTGTTAACTAGATTTTGCTCAGCTGTGCTCGCTGCTCTGTCTTATTTCCCTGATTGCCCTGATGAGTATTTGTCTTCCCTGAGCTTTCTCTTGTGTTCTTGTTGTAGTTTTCCTCCCACTGTGTGCTCTGTGACTGAGTGTTTGGTTCCAAGTGAGTTTGTATTTTATTGCATGTATTAAATGAGCCACAGAGTACACATACCATCACTGCACCTTCAAACATCAGATTTGACCCTAAATGGCGTGACATCACACCAACACACACTAACATAACCACATGCTGGCCAATCACAAGCTTCATCATGACTCCTTGATTGCATTATGCTCACTGGCCTGTTTAAAAGACAGTATCATATGAACTAATGAAATACACACTAGAGGTGAACATATATACTGTGTGTGCATGCTGTCCATACGTGCATATACACACACAACTATGTGTTCTCAAACCATCAAGCCTACACTTATTGTTACAGACACATATGTAAAAGGCATTTAATGCAAATCATATCATCAGTATTTTAAATTATACTTGTCACGACCCAGGGAAGGAGAGGACACACAGGCGGGGGCTGATGATAACAAGGTGCAGTTTATTTACAGTGCAAATGTGAAATGTGCGAAGATAAGGAGGCCCAGGGAAACAGGGGTGAAACGGCAGGTGGGAGCAGTTGGAGTGGATCGAGGTGCTGGAGGAAATCCAAGGAGAAGGGAGGCCAGGCAGGTGAGTGAGCGAGCAGGTGAGTCCAAAAAAAACAGCAGCGGGTACGGCGTGGAATGGCGTGGTGAACAGAGAGCAGGATTCAACACGGGGATCTGAGTGAGACGAAAACGGAGAGCAGGTAAGTCACAAAATATACACGATAGAGTCACAGGAAGGAGCCGACACTAACTTAGAGGTAGTCAATGATCCAGCGAGGAGTGAAGGTCTGCTGGCAGCTTAAAAGGACCTCCTGATGGCTTGATCAGCTGCAGGTGTGGTGACGCAACGCCCGGCGTCTCAGCCTCAGAGAGGCGGAGACACCGGAAACCTTCGCCGTGGTCCGCAGGACAAACACACAAGTACACAGACGAACAAAGAAACCTCCCTAGGTTATGACAATACTAAGATTAAATCCATGAAAATTGTTGATATGCAAAAATTATCTTTGGTAGTTTTGGCAGATGTCCTCAGAATGCTTCAGGATCGCTCTTCATGTTCTCAGCGGCCTCTTTCCCACCAACAGGGTTCCGGAGCCCGTGACGTAATTTGAACCATTAGGCGGGTTTTCCACCGCCGAAGCACTCGGTGCTCGGCCGAAAAAACAGGTTCAATTCCGGCCCCGCAAACTAGCTGGTCTCGAACCACGAACGCGTGACGAAAGCAGCAGAGGGGCGTTACTCTGCCGTCTCAACATCAGGTTTTCTACCATATTACATGTGTATTACGTGAGAAAAGTGAAGCGATTTTCACGGCTGTGAATTAGGTTGGGCTCTAAGGCTGAACTTGCTGCTTTGTATCAGTTCATATCACAGATAAAAGGACACAAAGTGCGTACTTGTCGTCTTGCTCTAATCGCTGTCTGTGTTTCCCTCTGTGCTGCACACAGATGCTGCAGTAGTTTGGTTTGGACCCTAAAACGTATTTGCAGCACAAGAAAGGAGAGCGTGTTCTCCCACGTTTGTGCGCTTCGGCTTCCGTGTCCAGATGAGGACCCGCCCACACTCATACCTAAAGGAGCAGTTCACAGAAACGCGGTGGGAACGCGGGTCTGTTCTTAAGCGTTTCGCCGGTTCATTGGGAACAGCACGGGCACGCGAACCGGTTCCTTGGTGGTGGGAAAGTAGCAAGTGAGTCTCTTTGGTGGTTAACGATGCACGTCTCTTTAAGGATCTGAAAAAAGGGCTGATTCAGAATTCACATCACTGCAGTCAGAGCGCTCTTCACTATCATAATGTTTCTCTGTTCAAATCATAGTATTAGTGTTTATAATAGAACGGGTCATTGATACCTGTCATTTATTCAACAATCCCAGAAAACTCCTTTGTGTGTCCACAACCGCCTCCTCTGTATGTAACCAGCTATGTCGAGCCAAACATGACAAATACTGGGTCTTCCATCCTGTGCTTCATGGTAGACCTGTGACCTGCTGTGATGAGTTTTATGTTGCACTTTCAAATTATTCTTTATACATACACAACAATAATTGAACAATGCTACATTCACCCCCAGATTTAATGTATTTATAGGCAGACAACAGGTGCCATACACTTGCCAGGATATGAAGTCAAAGACCATGAATAGTCACTACAGATGCACTGTGGGAAATGACAGATGGAAAGTGATGGTCACCATTTATTTCTGTCTGAAACATGTCAGCAAACTCAAACAACATAATTTCCACTCTGCAGATAACCTCTCTTACTGAGGATCGATGCTTTGGCTGGAAAGCTACGCCATAACCGGAAACCCCTCTGAACCCTACGCTGCCACCTACCACATAACCTGATGTGTTAACTACACGTTGGGTCAGTGCAGCCCACATCGATTGTGATTGGCCTGTTCAGTACCATTGATTCTGCCTGTGCATTTCAGGTTACTTTTTCCCTGCAGTTTTAGAATTTATCAATGAGAGAATAGCAATAGCATCAATAATAAATGCTAACAAAGGTGAGAGAATGAGCATCCATCCATTTTCTTTTGCTTATCTGTGGCCGGGTCGCAGGGGCAGCAGCGTAAGCAGAGAATCCCAGACCTGACTCTTCCCATCCACCACCGCCAGCTTATCCAGGGGAACACTGAGGTGTGGCCTCGGTGTTCCCTCGGGCATCCAAGTCAGATGACCGAATGACCTCAACTTGTTCCTTTCTCTAAGGGAGAAGCCAGCCAGCCTACAAGCAGCCTTTCTGCTGCTTGTATTCACGATCTTGTTCTTTCCGTCACTACCCAAAGCAAAACCATAGGTGAGGTTAAGGATGTAGATTGACCAGGAAACTGACAGCGTCACTTTCATGCTCAGCTCTTCACCATGACAGATCAGTGCAAGGGCCACAACTCCTCCATGTGGGGGAGCAACTTGTCCCTGAGCTGGAGTGGGCACTCCACCCTTTTCCAGCTGAGGACCATGGCCGCAGACTTAGAGGTTCCCATCCCAGTTGCTTCACGCTCGGCTGTGAAAGATTCCAGTGTGAGCTGGAGGCCACCGCCTGATGAAGCCAACAAGACCGCATCATCCACTAAAGCAGAGACGATATTCTGAGGTGACCAAGACTATGAACATTAACCAGAATTAAGGGCACTGGTAAACTTAGCATGTGATCAGTTCCCAGTATCAACACCTTTCCACATGTACATTGTAAACAGACCTATCAACCTTACCTGGGGAACATTGGGTGGTATTTTTTTATCACAAAAAACTCACACCAGTACACTGTAACATCCTATTGTGAGTGCAGGATGTTATGAGAGGATCCATTACGTTTCTGACAGTCATAGCAGAGTAACAGGAAGCTGTCATCTGAGAACTTCCTCACTCTCCACTCAGCAGAGTTTCCCTCACAGGTCAGTAAAACAGACTCAGAGCAGAAGTGCTGCACCCTTTCAGGGCTCACTGTAAGAGATGCATTATGGCAATTGTGGCAAAAATTTTAATCAGGTCATCTAGGGGTCACTGGCCATTTTCATGCAAATATGGAATGAATCGGACTGGTAGTTTTGCTGTAATATTGTGAACAAACAAATAGACAGACAAACATACCAAAAACAATTCCCATCCCCCCCTCCAAGGCAATAAAAACTTAAAAGAAAAAATTAACTGCTTCCAACTAACTAAATTAACTTTTATTAGAAATTACATGAATGCATGTTGTACTGCAGCAGACTTTCTGCAAGATAGTGGAGTGAACCTTACAATATGAAGCACCTTGAGGTGACTGTTGTTGGGATTGGGCTCTATATCAATGACACTGAATTGAACTGGAGTGTCACATTTTTAGTCATTTACAGATTTTTTTTTGTTTGTTTTTCAGTTTTTAGTTGCATATTTTGGAGCCGACTTTCTCTTCCTTTAGGTGTCGTTAAATGTTAATTGGATATTTGTATATAGTAGTGCCTTTCTATTTTTAATGGGCACTTGATTCACACACATTCATATATTACTATATTAGCAGACCTGATGAGCCACCAGAGTATGAGGCATTGCATTCTGGGAAACTTCCCACTTCCTCTTCTTGCAAAAAGAGCAAAAGCTAAATATTTAGATGTAATGTATTTAAAATCTGACAAGAGGTGCCGCACACTTTATTAGACATGCAAAAAGAACATGAAAAATATAAACCTATTGAAAAGTGAGTTAAAATAAAAACAGTAATTTGACTAGTTATTATTCAAATATTTGAGTCAAATGTTATCCCTCAGAGAGCTCCTTTGGATTCAAAACTGTTTTTAAAAAGTAGAGATTCTTCAACAGAGGAGAAGATGAACCGTAAAAAGAGGCTAGAGGACAACAGCACAAATATTCTCCCAAACCTGAAACCTGAAATTTCCAGCACAGACACATCATATAAAAACATACAGTTCAGGTGCTGCTGCAGATGCACAGGTGAGCCACGAGCAGTAAGGCTATGGCAGAGAACTGGGTTTGAATCTGGCCCAGCTCATTTTAAAAATGTGCAGTTCACACAGAGAACCATTAAATTCAAAGTCAAATGACTCCAAAGCGACGGCTGCACATTAGAGCTCTGACACTTTAAACTGGATGCATTGAAACAATAAAGGTTTCTGTCCCACAGCCTGATGAAGGAGACGTGGAAATCACTTCAGTTTGTCAGCAGATCAAAGTAAAATTAATGTGTTTGATTGAACAGGTTTTCTTGGTGTGTGTACTGTGTTCAAGGAGTTTCAATTCCAGCAGAGTGAAAGAGACTCAGAATCCACTATAGCAACATTTGTGTACTCAAGAGATTTAATAACACAGGATCTGTCAGAATGCACGACTGCGGCAACCTGACCAGGATCATGTGGCTGGAATGCTGGAAGCAGGGTGGACCATCAGACAAGTTGAGCAATGGGAGCAACGAGTCCTGATGTCAACCCCATAGAAAAGCTGTAGAGTTGTTTGAGTGACAGCAACAATGTAATCATCCTCTCCAGACTCAGCAGCAGCTCCTGGCAGCAGTGATTGAAGGATGGACTGCCATCCCACAGGAGGACATGCAGAGGTGTGCCAGTCCATGAGAAGGAGTATTACTCCATAATGAATACACACGGTGGGTACTCTAATTACTCATTGTATCTTCTTTTTTTGTAAACTGGTGATATGTCACTTCAACAATGTATGGTGCTTACGTATCTTATTATTTTATGGTCCTTATTCGAGTGGTTGTTTGCATACAACACAAACTACACCAGTGAATAGACAAATAAATGCTGTGGGGACTTTTAAATCCCTTGAGCGTACACTTTCTGCTTCATCAAATACACAAACATTCCTGTGACACAGTTTGTGCTTCATTCAATGATTTTAGCAATTAACAACTTGCACCCCGAAATGTTTTCCCCCAGCAATGAATCTCTATTACACTTAAACATACTGTAATTTTTTTAAATGTTGAAAATGTGGTGATTCTGATTTTAAATCACACTCAGAACATGACGTGTTCGACAGTTTAGTTTTTTATTCTCCAGCCTGCAGACTTCGAGAGTAAAAATATAAAAAGCAGAAACATTAATGCTCATATAACAATACAACTGCAAATTTGTTTGTTGCCAACAGAAAAAGAAAAAAAAATATCAAGGAATAAAATTGCATTTAAGAATATACATATATGTTTACTGCTCACCAAAGAAGCACAATGATGCTATTAAAAATCTTTAGAGCCTCTACTCTCCGCACACAGAGGGCCGAGAGCTTCCAGGAACAGTGACGCTATTTTCCAGAGATTTGATTGGTCAGAAGGCGGCCGCATGGTTTACCATGGTGATATATTTCTGGTAAGAAGTGAACCACCTTCATAGTACAGAAAATCCAGGGTCTAACCCTGAAGGTACCTGGATGTGTGTTGACCACTTCTTTTTATGGACCTGAAACAAAGTCACAACAAATACAATATAAACAAACCACAGTGGCACTGAAAATGTGAGGCTGCTCTGTGACCTTTGAATGATTTTTATGAATATTATCACACACCCTTTTTTATCAAGAATTTTCCAGATTTTAGACACATGCGTATTTGAAAGGCCTTGTTTTTTTTTATTATAAGGCTAATAAAATAGTAAAGCATTGAATGGAACAAAAGTAAATCATTCACTGTATTGCCAAAAATATTCACTTGCATATGAACTTGAGTAAAATCCCATTCTTAATCCATCCATCCTCTTCCACTTATCCTGTTCAGGGTCACTGGGGGGGCTATCCTCTCACCCTGTCAGCTGGGGGGCTATCCCAGCTGACAGGGTGAGAGGCAGGGTTACAACAGACGACCATTCACACTCACATTCACACCTATGGGCAGTTTAGAGTAACTGCAGGTCTTTGGACTGTGGGAGGAACCCACGCAGACACAGCATTGTGCTTGCTGATGTTAAGGCTTGGATGCAGCTGCTTGGCCATAGAAACCCATTCCATGAAGCTTTCTATGTGCTGTTCTTGAGCTAATCTGAAACACATGAAGTTTGGAGGTCTGTAGCGACTGATCCTGCAGAAAGTTAGTGACCTCTGCACACTTGCACCTCAGCATCCACTGACCCCGCTCTGTCGTTTTATGTGGGCCTACCACTTCAGGGCTGACTTACTGTCATTGCCAAACACTTCCAGTTATAATATAATTAACAGCTGACTGTGGAATATTTAGTAGTGAGGAAATTTCATGACTGGACTTGTTGCACAGGTGGGATCCTATCACAGCACCGCGCTGGAATTCACTGAGCTCCCATTGAGCTGAGCCCTTCTTTCACTAATGTTTTGTAGAAGCCGTCTGCATGCCTAGGTGCTTGGTTTATACATCTGTGGTCATGGAAGTGATTGGAACACCTGAATTCAATGATTTGTATGGCTGAGTGAATACTTTTGGTAATATAGTGTATGATACATATTGCTTTAAATGTAATTTGATTACTAATGATTCAGTGTTGATAGTGTTAACATTTGTACCTGAGGCTGATTCAAGATTCACATTATTGTAGTCAGAGCTCTCCTCTGTGTTGTCATGTCTCCCTGTTAAGATGATAGTATGTTTATTATCTTTGTTATGACACAATGCCAAAAACAAATCATGATTTTTTTAAAATATTTCTGCACTCACTCCTTTTATCAAAACCTTCAGTCTGAAGAGTAGATGTGACATTTCTGTATTCATCTGTTGGTCCACCTGAAATAATAACACGACATGAAGTTTGATCAGCCGATGTAATCTTTGCATTGCTTTCAGAGTTTATACTTTACCCACTTCCGGTGTTTCCAGAGACTCTGACCGATTCATAGACTGAAGTATCACCTACAGGACCAAGAAAATAAGAGATCAGAAAACTATTATACTCTACAAACTTAGTGATGAAAAGGTTTTAAAAAAAAAACAGAGAGAGCAAGAGAGATAATTTCTTACCATGAAGAAGAGAGGAGTAAATTTGGGTTTCACTCTGGTTGGCTGTTTGTTGTGCAGTTTTGATTGATGTTCAGAGGTTGAGTGAACCTTAGACATGTTGCAAACACTGTAAATTAACAAGGAACCACATATACTGTGGTGTCGTGTTTAAAATGAAAGTAAACTGCTGTACCAACCTGTTTAAAACAAGAATCTGTAAAAGAGAAAATATTATTACACTGCTTTGTAATGACTTTGTTTAAACTGTCACAAGTGAGAATCAGAAAAGGTCTCACCCTTTATCCTTCTGTAGCAACACATCAGCTGCAGCAGAAGCAAATAATAATTCCACAAACAAGCCCGATGATGAACGGTACGATAAATGAACCGCTTTCACCTCTGAAACCTGAAGTGACAAAATTTCCTGTCAGATCAGACAAACTCGGTGCCAGACAAAGTAAATCTATTTAATACTATATAAAAATAATAAAGTTATTTAACACCACAACTGTTGTTGCAATACAGCCTACCTCCTACAGTGATGCTGACTGCATTGCTGAGCTCTCCTGATGCAGACTCACACCAGTACACTGTAACACCCTCCTGTAGGCTGAGGATGTTATAGGAGGATCCACTAAGTTTCTGACAGTCAAGCAGAGTGACAGGAAGCCGTCCTCAGTGAACTTCTTCACTCTCCACTCAGCAGAGTTTCCCTCACAGGTCAGTGAGACAGAGTCAGAGGTGAAGTGTTGCACTCTGTCAGGACTCACTGTGAGAGACGCTGCTGAATGAACATCTGGAAACAACATGTAAGGAGGAGTTAAAACAAACTTTAGATATTTAAACAGCAATGCATGCATCATCCAAACACATCACTTATAGTCTATTTCTATCCTGAAAAATGAGCAACTATAGACTTTTTGAAAACCACGTTGTCTCCATATCCCTTTGTTTGCTGTCACACCAGCACATTCGCATTCAGTCTGTAAGTCCATCTGTTAAGCTTTTTTCCTTCATACTTTCTCCTGCTCTCTCACTGTTTTTTTTTCTTTGTTTGTTTTTTGCTTGTTTTTTTTTCCTTGTATATTGATTGGTTGCTCATTCTTAGCCCCACCCACCCTGTAACAGTTTGTACTTGAAAGGAAGGCATGTGTCCCCTTCGTGCTCAGAAGAGCTGGAATGGGCTCCATTTTGCCAGTGAGCCTGAATTAAATCAGCAGTGAGGAAAATTGATGGATGGGTTGATGTTGTTTCTTTGGTGGTTTTCAGTGAATATCAGTCTGTTTCTCTCCTCTACTTGTCCAAATGTTCTCCACATTTTACTCCCTCATTATATGAGTAGTGACTGCTTTTCTCCCCCCTTGGAAATCTCAGACTTGTGTTCTAAAAGTATGCCAATTATCTGCCAATGTGGGATCTAACTGTCATTTTAGTTGTAGAAAATAGAGGGATAGTGATAATGAAAAGAAAAAAAACATAAACCCTCACCTGCAGACCAGACAAACTTTGGTTCACTGTGATCAGTGTGATACTGTGGGTCTCCTCTTTCCAGCTCTACACACATATCCTGCTGTGTGTGTCTGTCCATCAATGATGTAGGAGTCCTGTGCAGTCCCACTGCCATCAGGTAGCAGCTCATAACTGTAGGATTTCTCTGATAGATCAGGAACAGCTTTATACCAGTAGAAGCTCCATCCTGCAGACGGATGTTCAACCTCACAGTTCAGAGTTACTGAGGCTCCAGGACTCAGCCATGATGGAGACACAGTGAGGACAGGACGGGGTTCTAGTGGGAAGTTATTTTCATAGAATGCATACATTATATGAAATGCTTTTATACTTCAAAAGTAACAAAGAATTTCCATTAAGTTCCAAAATTATCTCAACACATTACCCATATTAACTTTCTAATTTGTAGCTTGCAGGATGGATTATAATTTTACTTACTGTCTGACACGGTCAAATTGAAAGGTGAACTCCACCCTGTAAAATGATTATGTTGTGCACTTTTGCTTCTGCCTCTACACTCGTATTTTCCGGTATTGGATGGAGAAGCAGAATCAACCCTGAGTTCACTTTGGTTTGATGGTTTATATGAGCTGGTAGTTCTCCACTCATACTCCCACTCAGTGTCTCCTCCTTGGATCTCACAGCTCAGAGTGATCATCTCTCCACTGTATACTTTGGGCCAATCAGGTGTCAGAGTTACAGTAGCACTGGCTGGACCTGTTAATATATTTAAATTATTTCTTTTAAAAAATAAATGATTTTAAATCAAAATCTGATATGTATTTTGACATCATCTTAATAACACTGCATTGCAGTTTGCAGTTCCAAAGCATCGGCCCTTATGCTGCCCTCGCAGTGCGTTTCTGGCAGAGCTAGACAGCTAGTTAACACTTTGATACTCCAATAAACTCACAAGTCCTTGCTTGGCTTTGCACAGTTTAATTAAGAAGTGTCGCCAGTGTAAAACTGAAAAAATACAGAAACATAATCATATATTAATATACGCACACTGTAATGGAGTCCTCATGACACATTACTAAGCAGCTAACTGTACAGGTAGAACATTCCCCAACTTAACAGGCTAGCTTAACAAGAATAGCAACTATAAAATTATCCAAAATAAAACATCAGAAAACTAACAAATAGTAGAAAACATAGTCAGAACTAATGCATGAACTACTTACAGACAAATGTGTCCAAGGCACAAGTGTAAGAAAGGGCACTCTTTTGCACCATGTGCTTAGCTGCTTTCCCTGTAGCCAACTGCTTTCACTGATTAGCTACAAATGTATTCCATTAAAAATAAAATAAAAGGTCCACTAGGTGGCAGCATTGTACAATGTGGTCACATTATCACCGCTTTAAATTACAATATTTTTATAGAAAACAGCACAGCCCTCCTGTCCCACTAGTCTGTTATACAATGATTGTAATTATGGTAAAACTATCTCACAACTAGGATCTTATGTGAGGTCTAAGAAAAAGGGAAAAATGGCTGTAATTCTACAAACCTTTTTTTTTCAAAATGTAAACTAACAGAATAGAAAACATTGCTCATGTTGTTGCCACATCTCACTTAGTGAAAGCCCACAGTACACCTCTGGCTGCGACCTCCACTTTTTGTGGATAAACATCCACGACCATAAACATTCCTCCAGATAATGTTACAGCTTCTGTGAACAAATAGTCTCTGTGGTGAGGACAGAAGAATACTGTTTTTTGTTTGTTACAACACCATTGTAGATAGCTGATTGTCTATATATACTGCTCAAAAAAATAAAGGGAACACTCAAATAACACATCCTTGATCTGAATGAATGAAATATTCTCATTGAATACTTTGTTCTGTACAACGTTGAATGTGCTGACAACAAAATCACACAAAAATCATCAATGGAAATCAAATTTATTAACCAATGGAGGCCTGGATTTGGAGTCACACACAAAATTAAAGTGGAAAACACACCACAGGCTGATCCACCTTTGATGTCCTTAAAACAAGTCAAAATGAGGCTCAGTATTGTGTGTGGCCTCCATGTGCCTGTATGATCTCCCTACAATGCCTGGGCATGCTCCTGATGAGGTGGCGGATGGTCTCCTGAGAGATCTCCTTCCAGACCTGGACTAAGCATCCACCAACTCCTGAACAGTCTGTGGTGCAACGCGACGTTGGTGGATGGAGCGAGACATGATGTCCCAGATGTGCTCAATCGAATCCAGGTCTGGGGAACGGGCGGGTCAGTCCATAGCTTCAATGCCTTCATCTTGCAGGAACTGCTGACACACTCCAGCCATATGAGGTCTAACATTGTCCTGCATTAGGAGGAACCCAGGGCCAACCGCACCAGCATATGGTCTCACAAGGGGTCTGAGGATCTCATCTCGGTCATGCTACCTCTGGCGAGCACATGGAGGGCTGTGCGGCCCTCCAAAGAAATGCCACCCCACACCATTACTGACCCACTGCCAAACCGGTCATGCTGAAGGATGTTGCAGCAGCAGATCGCTCTCCACGGCGTCTCCAGACTCTGTCACGTCTGTCACATGTGCTCAGTGTGAACCTGCTTTCATCTGTGAAGAGCACAGGGCGCCAGTGGCAAATTTTCCAATCCTGGTGTTCTCTGGCAAATGTGAAGCATCCTGCACGGTGTTGGGCTGTGAGCACAACCCTCATCTGTGGACGTCGGGCCTTCATACCATCCTCATGGAGTCAGTTTCTAACTGTTTGTGCAGACACATGCACATTTGTGGCCTGCTGGAGGTCATTTTTGCAGGGCTCTGACAGTGCTGCTCCTGTTCCTCCTTGCACAAAGGCAGAGGTAGCAGTTCCTGCTGCTGGGTTGTTGCCCTCCTACGGCCTCCTCCACATCTCCTGGTGTACTGGCCTGTCTCCTGGTAGCGCCTCCAGCCTCTGGACACTACGCTGACAGACACAGCAAACCTTCTTGCCACAGCTCGCATTGATGTGCCGTCCTGGATGAGCTGCACTACCTGAGCCACTTGTGTGGGTTGTGGAGTCCGTCTCATGCTACCACGAGTGTGAAAGCACCACCAACATTCAAAAGTGACCAAAACATCAGCCAGAAAGCATAGGTACTGAGAAGTGGTCTGTGGTCCCCACCTGCAGAACCACTCCTTTATTGAGTTTGTCTTGCTAATTGCCAATAATTTCCACCTGTTGTCTATTCCATTTGCACAACAGCATGTGAAATTGATTGTCAATCAATTTTTAGCACTTTCTATTAAGGCTTGGTAATAATGTGTTAATAGTGAAGTAATAAGATGGAAACTGGAAAGTAATATGAAAATAGCAAGTTATTGCAACTTAATTACAAACTGATATTTATAAATGCAAGTAATGATCATGCATTCACAATGGTTATAGCTACACAATATTGCATTGAAATGTATGTAATTGGGTAATAACAGGCGAGAAACTGGAGGTAATATGTGTGGAAACTAGCCATTATCAATAGGATATTAATATAACATTTTAATCAAAGTATGGCATCAAGTCAGTTAAACTTCTGGGATACTGATCTGACCAGTTAAGTAGCAGAGGGGGTTGTTAATCAGTTTCAGCTTTGGTGTTTAATGAAATTAATAACAGGTGCACCAGAGGGGCAACAATGAGACAACCCTCAAAATAGGAATGGTTTTGCACGTGGACGCCACTGACATTTTCCCCTCCCATTCCCTCATCTTTTCTGATTATTTTTCACTAGTTTTGCATTTGGTTAGGGTCAGTGTCACTACTGGTAGCATGAGGTGATACCTGGACTCTACAGAGGTTGCACAGGTAGTCCAGTTCCTCCAGGGATATGTGCCAATGCCAGAAGGTTTGCTGTGTCTCCCAGCAGTCTCAGGAGCATGCAGGAGATTCAAGGAGACAGGTAGTTACTCCAGGAAACCTGGACCGCACTAGATGGCCCTTAACCCATCAGCAGAGTGGTACCTGCTCCTTTGTGCAAGGAGGAACAGGATGAGCACTACCAGAGCTACAAAATGACCTCCAGCAGACCACTGGTGTGAATCTCTCTGACCAAATAATCAGAAATAGACTTCATGAGTCTGTGTAGATTCTCAGTTATCCAGGTCATAGTAGTCTCTGGAGCTTGAAAAAAGGCGATGGACTTCTTTTTGTTTCTTGAAGACGTTTCACCTCTCATCCGAAAGGCTTCTTCAGTTCTCAACCAAATGGTGGAGAGACCCAGGTATTTAAACCCCTGTGGGCGTAGTCCCCTGGAGGTGGTTATGACCCTCTATTGATCATGTGCTTGAACACATGTGCCCAGGTGTGAAGGGGGCGTGGGTCATATTTAATCAGTGGTTTCAGTTGAAACCAACTTAGGACTCCGCTCCATTGTTTCCTGTGGCCTATTGAGGTCACTGGAACAAAGGTGTGAATGGGGGTTGAGACGGCTGGGAAGGGAGCTCAGGACAGCACTGTAAGCGGGGGAAAGTTGGTGACGTAATCCACCTCCTCTGTTCAATGATGTTGTTCACAGTGGACATAGATGGCTTCTTTCACTCCTCTTTCAAACCATCTGTTTTCCCTGTCCAAAATGTGGACATTGGCATCCTCAAAAGAGTGCCCTTTTTTCCTTCAGATGCAGATGTACTGCTGAATCTTGTCCTGTCGAAGTGGCTCTTCTATGTTGTGCCATTCGTTTGTGAAGAGGCTGTTTGGTTTCACCAATGTAGAGGTCCGAGCACTCTTCACTGCACTGAACAGCATACACTACATCGCTGATCTTGTGTTTGGCGGGTTTGTCCTTGGGATGAACCAGTTTTTGTCTTAGGGTGTGACTTGGTTTGAAGTATACTGAGATGTCATGCTTGGAGAAAATTCTTCTGAGTTTCTCTGACAAGCCTGACACATATGGGATGACAATGTTGTTCCTCTTGTCCTTCCCATTCTCTGTAGTTTGTGTTTGGCCTTCATTCCTGTGCATCTTAGCTGTGATTTGATGAAGGCCCAGTTGGGGTAACCGCATGTTTTGAGGGCTTTCTTAATGTGTGTGTGTTCCTTATGCTTCCCTTCTGCCTTAGAGGGAACACTTTCCGCACGGTGTTGTAGGGTCCTGATCACCCCAAGTTTGTGTTCCAGAGGGTGGTGGGAGTCAAAGAGGAGATACTGGTCTGTGTGTGGGCTTCCGGTAAACTTCAATGTTGAGGCTTCCATCTTCCTCGATAAGCACCGCACAGTCCAGGAATGGTAACTTGTTATCTCTGGTGTCCTCCCTGGTAAAACGTATGTATTTATCCACTGAGTTAATGTGACGAGTGAAGGCTTCTACTTCTCGGGTTTTGATTTTGACCCAGGTGTCATCTACATATCTGTACCAGTGGCTAGGTGCCGTCCCTTTGAAAGAACCAAGAGCTTTACTTTCCACTTCCTCCATGTAAAGGTTGGCTACAATGGGAGACACTGGGGAGCCCATGGCACATCCATGCTTCTGTCTGTAGAATCCATCATTGTATTTAAAATATGTTGTGGTAAGGCAGAGATCTAAAAGTGCACAAATCTGATCTGGGGTGAAGCTGGTTCTGTTCAGTAAGGAATCGTCTTCCTGTAGTCGTCTTCTGACGGTCTCCACTGCCTCAGTTGTAGGTATGCAAGTGAAAAGTGAAACCACATCAAAGGACACCATGGTTTCATCTGGATCCAGTACAAGATTCTGGACCTTGTTAGTAAAATCTGTAGAGTTTTCAATGTGGTGGGGTGTGATGCCAACAAGCGGTGATAAGATGGTGGCGAGGTGTTTGGAAATGTTGTAGGTGACCGAGTTTATACTGCTGATAATGGGTCGAAGTGGGACTCCTTCTTTGTGGATCTTTGGGAGTCCATAAATGCATGGAGTGGCTTCTCCAGGGTACAGGCGGTAGTAAGTGGGGCGGTCAATGGCTTTTTCCTTTTCAAGTTGTTGCAGGCAGCAAACAATTTTTCTTGTAGTTGCTTGTGGGATCACGTCTCAAGACCTCATAAGTATTGTTGTCACTGAGGAGTGTAGTAATTTTGTTGTGGTAATCCGATGAATTCAGCACAACCGTGCACCTCCCCTTGTCGGCTGGCAGTATGGTGATGTTTTGATCCTTGCTTAGGGCTGTGATGGCCTTCTTCTCCTGAATGGTGAGAGCCACTTCGACAGGACAAGATTCAGCAGTACATCTGCATCTGAAGGAAAAAGGGCACTCTTTTGAGGATGCCAATGTCCACATTTTGGACAGGGAAAACAGATGGTTTGAAAGAGGAGTGAAAGAAGCCATCTATGTCCACTGTGAACAACCATCATTGAACAGAGGAGGTGGATTACGTCACCAACTTTCCCCCGCTTACAGTGCTGTCCTGAGCTCCCTTCCCAGACGTCTCAACCCCATTCACACCTTTGTTCCAGTGACCTCAATAGGCCACAGGAAACAATGGAGCGGAGTCCTAAGTTGGTTTCAACTGAAACCACTGATTAAATATGACCCACGCCCCCTTCACACCTGGGCACATATGTTCAAGCACATGATCAATAGAGGGTCATAACCACCTCCAGGGGACTACGCCCACAGGGGTTTAAATACCTGGGTCTCTCCACCATTTGGTTGAGAACTGAAGAAGCCTTTCGGATGGAGGTGTGTGAAACGTCTTCAAGAAACAAAAAGAAGTCCAGTCGCCTTTTTTCAAGCTCCAGAGACTACTATGACCTGGATAACTGAGAATCTACACAGACATATTGCCTTGCACTTTGGGAGGAACACCCTTCAATTGGTGCGGGAGTATGAAAGGGACTCAAGAAAGCTAGCGGACTACAGGAACCACCTTCGTTTCAACTTGAGATGCAGACAGTCCAGACTGGTTCCCAAGAGTTTGCACCTTGGGTCCACAGTAAAAGGACATAGAGCTGACCATTTCTATGGAGAGCACAGAACCACCTTTTAAGTGAAAGGATAAGACAGGTCCATTTCACCATAGATGCACTCCAGAACAAAATCCACCAGACTCAGCAGAAACTCTCATCACTCTTACCTCACACCATCGCAGAAGAAGTTTCTACATTTGTGGACAAAGCCCAGCTCGCACAACACATCAAAGGCAAGGAAAGACAACTACGTAAATTTCAAACTCTGCAAACCAAGGCATACCATTCATCTGTTAACAAACAGGACGACACGATAAGCAATGGAAACCAAGGAAAGTGGGTGAAGAACCTATCAGACAGGGTCCTCACCAAACCAGAAGAAAATGTGCTAGCCAAAGGACTCAACTTTGCCATAGCCCCACAACAGCTTCCTATAGTAGACCTCATCACAGCAACAGAAACCGCTATAAGAAATAACAAACTTTCTCATCCTGTAGCAGAACAGATCAGATGATGAAAGTTTCAGCCACTCTCGCCAGTGCAAGACTTCCTCCATCCAACCTCACCATTCAGGAGAAGAAGGCCATCACAGCCCTAAGCAAGGATCAAAACATCACCATACTGCCAGCCGACAAGGGGAGGTGCACGGTTGTGCTGAATTCATCGGATTACCACAACAAAATTACTACACTCCTCAGTGACAACAATACTTATGAGGTCTTGAGACGTGATCCCACAAGCAACTACAAGAAAAAAAGTTGTTTGCTGCCTGCAACAACTTGAAAAGGAAAAGCCATTGACCGCCCCACTTACTACCGCCTGTACCCTGGAGAAGCCACTCCATGCATTATGGACTCCCAAAGATCCACAAAGAAGGAGTCCCACTTCGACCCATTATCAGCAGTATAAACTCGGTCACCTACAACATTTCCAAACCTCGCCACCATCTTATCACCGCTTGTTGGCATCACACCCCACCACATTGAAAACTCTACAGATTTTACTAACAAGGTCCAGAATCTTGTACTGGATCCAGATGAAACCATGGTGTCCTTTGATGTGGTTTCACTTTTCACTTGCATACCTACAACTGAGGCAGTGGAGACCGTCAGAAGACGACTACAGGAAGACGATTCCTTACTGAACAGAACCAGCTTCACCCCAGATCAGATTTGTGCACTTTTAGATCTCTGCCTTACCACAACATATTTTAAATACAATGATGGATTCTACAGACAGAAGCATGGATGTGCCATGGGCTCCCCAGTGTCTCCCATTGTAGCCAACCTTTACATGGAGGAAGTGGAAAGTAAAGCTCTTTCAAAGGGACGGCACCTAGCCATGGTACAGATATGTAGATGACACCTGGGTCAAAATCAAAACCCGAGAAGTAGAAGCCTTCATCGTCACATTAACTCAGTGGATAAATACATACGTTTTACCAGGGAGGACACCAGAGATAACAAGTTACCATTCCTGGACTGTGCGGTGCTTATCGAGGAAGATGGAAGCCTCAACATTGAAGTTTACCGGAAGCCCACACACACAGACCAGTATCTCCTCTTTGACTCCCACCACCCTCTGGAACACAAACTTGGGGTGATCAGGACCCTACAACACCGTGCGGAAAGTGTTCCCTCTAAGGCAGAAGGGAAGCATAAGGAACACACACACATTAAGAAAGCCCTCAAAACATGCGGTTACCCCAACTGGGCCTTCATCAAATCAGCTAAGATGCACAGGAATGAAGGCCAAACCAAACTACAGAGAATGGGAAGGACAAGAGGAACAACATTGTCATCCCATATGTGTCAGGCTTGTCAGAGAAACTCAGAAGAATTTTCTCCAAGCATGACATCTCAGTATACTTCAAACCAAGTCACACCCTAAGACAAAAACTGGTTCATCCCAAGGACAAACCCGCCAAACACAAGATCAGCGATGTAGTGTATGCTGTTCAGTGCAGTGAAGAGTGCTCGGACCTCTACATTGGTGAAACCAAACAGCCTCTTCACAAACGAATGGCACAACATAGAAGAGCCACTTCGACAGGACAAGATTCAGCAGTACATCTGCATCTGAAGGAAAAAGGGCACTCTTTTGAGGATGCCAATGTCCACATTTTGGACAGGGAAAACAGATGGTTTGAAAGAGGAGTGAAAGAAGCCATCTATGTCCACTGTGAACACCATCATTGAACAGAGGAGGTGGATTACGTCACCAAATTTCCCCGCTTACAGTGCTGTCCTGAGCTCCCTTCCCAGACGTCTCAACCCCCATTCACACCTTTGTTCCAGTGACCTCAATAGGCCACAGGAAACAATGGAGCGGAGTCCTAAATTGGTTTCAACTGAAACCACTGATTAAATATGACCCCCCCCCTTCACACCTGGGCACATGTGTTCAAGCACATGATAAATAGAGGGTCATAACCACCTCCAGGGGACTACGCCACAGGGGTTTAAATACCTGGGTCTCTCCACCATTTGGTTGAGAACTGAAGAAGCCTTTCGGATGAGAGGTGAAACGTCTTCAAGAAACAAAAAGAAGTCCAGTCGCCTTTTTTCAAGCTCCAGAGACTAGACTTCATGAGGGTGGCCAGAATTCAATTCAGACAATTCAAACTATTTATTTAGGCTGATGAAAAATTCATTTGGCAAAAAGCAAAATCCAAAACCAAGTCAAAAAGGGAAAAATCAAGTAAATACTAAGGGATGGAGAACTAGGAAAACTAAGACATGCAAACAGGCTTAGACCAAAAACAGACACTCAAAAGGGGACAACAAAGGGGACGACAGCAACAATAAATACACAGAGGAGTGACTGGGGCAGAGAAGAGACACCTGGAAACAACAAAATCAGAATAACAAGATATGGGGAAAGGAGAATGAAACACCAAGCACAAGAAAGTAATGACTAAGTAAAACAGGAAGTACAGAAACAGAGACAGCTGACGAAGAGAAAACTTAACAACAGGATTACAAGAAACACAGGCGAGGTAAACTAAACCGAAAACCCAACAACTAAAATGTCAAACAGCACATGAGGAGAATCCAAAAGGTATATTTAACTAAGAGAGACCTGAGAATATAAACATAAATAATCCCAGAATCCCAGGGTTTCATTCCATCTCAAACCAGGAATCTTTACCATGTCAGGCAAATCTGTTAACCACTACACTATGGAGACACCTTATGCCATCAAAATAATTTGACATTCAGAAAGAATATTGGCTGGTTGGTAATTTTAAATAATCCAGGTAATATTTATAGTTTGTCAGCACCATTTTTAAATTTAACTGTACGCCTGTTATAGCACACTAGGACACACCAAGGAACAGTTTTCCTTCACAAACCACTCGTTGAGGTGATTTGTCATGCTACTGTAGGGAGACTGCAGTGTTGAACAGTACAAGCCCCCCCCCCCACCCCCCCCCCCCCCCCCCCCCCCCCCCCCCCCCCCCCCCCCCCCCCCCCCCCAAAAAAAAGATCTTCTAAACAACACCTTGAAGGCTTTTCATGTACTCAGTGGTTGTAAGTAGAAGACCAAGCTTAGATTCAATGAGAGTAAGGAAGAGTTGAGAGCTGTTCACCAGCTTCAACTGTTCATAGAGGATAACAATTAACAGTTATTTCTGAGATCCTCAGTACCACTCCCACGACCACAGCATGAGCAGAGCAGTGCTTCTCAGACTAAAAAAATGACTCAGACTGTCTGAGGTCAATAACTTTAACCAGAAATTAAATGAGAAATTGGCAGAAAATGGAGGGTAGAAACTATTTTAAGTAGTGCAACTGATCAGTGTTTAGTGCACTGTTGTGTGTTTTGGTTTATATCCCCACAGCTAGAAAGGGACACGGAGTCCCAGACTCACAAATTTACAGGGTCTTGGACTCTGAAAACTGAATGTTTTTTTTTCTTCTTTTGTTCATGTTGCATATCTCCATGTAATCTTGTTGGCAGACAAATAGCACAGGTCATATAACATCATCTGCATCAGCAAAAATACAAGAATTAAACTCACCACTTTCCTCCACAGTGACTTCACTGCTGTCCTCAGAGAGAAAGCTGGATCTCCTCTCCTCCTCTGCAGTGGTACAGACCTCCTTGTGAGACTCTAATATCTCTGTTTGCTTCATTTCCTCTCATGAGCTGAGCTTCAGAAGAGACTGAATCACGTCTGAACCAGTCAAACTTCCAGCCAGCAGAGCCCTCCACAGAGCAGCTCAGTGTCACGCTGCCCCTGCTGGTATAACCTTTGACCTTTGTGCTGTCAGTGTGGCTCTGGGTTTACCTGCTGTTGAGGTTACAGGAAAAAGTAAAAACTTTTGTTTTCATAAATACATTAAAACTGATCATGTGTAGTGATATTTAGACTGTAACAGCACAGTGATGCCAACATTGTTTAAAGTGTTTGTAAATGTGAATATCAACCCACAGAACACAAATACACAAAGTCACTACATCATGTAAACTTCAGCAGCAGCCTTTTCATTGTATCATGGTGTTTGCAGTTATTTCTGTGTCCTTATATTTACACATTTACAACTTGTGTGAGTAAAATTTGAAAGTTTTTCCTTTGGTAATTTATCTTCCTGGATGAGGTGAAGCAGCTGAGACATACCGTGAAGTATTTACATGTATTAGAATTGTACAGACACAAGTTACTCTGATATGTTTTGTTCTGCTGTGAATGATTCACTGTGATTCTTTCTAAAAGAGGCTTTTTTTGGTTGCCAAACATTTTACTGAGCAGCTCAAAGCACAGCTGAAATTTTACAAGAGGAAGAAATTTTTCACCTGTTTGATAAAATAAATAATAAAGATAAAATATGACCAACTAACATGATACAGTCAGTCTGATGGTATCACTCCACCCTGTTAAAATAGTCCCTTCTGCCCCTGCATCTGTATCCTCCACTGTCAGACTCAGCAGCTCTGTGATTCTGTATTGGATGTTGGAGGTGTGTTTAACTTGGCTGGACTCCATTCATACGTCAACTGAGTTCCTCCACCTCCCTGAATCTCACATCTAACAGTGACTGTCTCACCGCTGAATATCTGAGTCCAGGATGGCTGCAGGATCACAGTGGGCTTAATGGGAACTGTTCACATAAAAATATCCAGTTAGGAGACAAATAAAAACATAAACTCAACAGAAGATCATAATTTCTGTTTCATATAATCATGGTAAATGTGTTATTTTCTAATTAGAATTTGACTTGTACGTAAAAGAAAAATAATCATTAGGTGTTCATTGAACAAACAGTGCTGCTCTTTCAGAGTTTGGAATAAAATACTAAACTCACGAGTTTCCTCCACAGTGACTTCATTGCTGTCCTCAGAGAAGAAAGCTGGATCTCCTCCCTCCTCTGCAGTGGTACAGACCTCCTCCTCTAATATCTCTGTTTGCTTCATTTCCTCTCATGAGCTGAGCTTCAGAAGAGACTGAATCACGTCTGAACCAGTCAAACTTCCAGCCAGCAGAGCCCTCCACAGAGCAGCTCAGTGTCACGCTGCCCCCTGCTGGTATGACCTTTGACCTTTGTGCTGTCAGTGTGGCTCTGGGTTTACCTGCTGTTGAGTTTACAGGAAAAAGTAAAAAATTGGTTTTCATAAATACATGAAAACTGATCGTTTAGTGATATTTAGACTGTAACAGCAGAGTGATGGCAAAACAGGTTTAAAGTGTTTGTAAATGTTAACAACACACAACTGTCAGACTGTCAGAGTGAAGGCATCACTCCATCCTGTAAAGAGATAGTCACTGCTACCCCGACAGCTGTAGGCTCCTCTGTGGGACCCTGAAACTCTGCTGATCCTGTATTCACTGGATGTTGGAGGGCTGATTGTGTTGGGTGCTCTCCATTCATATTTCCACACCTTTCCTTCACCTCCCTCAATCTCACATCTGAGGCTGATTTTCTCACCAGTGAATATCTGAGACCAGCTGGGATGCAGAGTCACTGTGATCCTGTTACCAACTAAGAAAGAAACACATCACTGTTTCCAGCAGCACCTTTTCATCATAATTATGAGTTAATGCTGTTTGGTTGTGGAGGGATCTAAAAATATTGTAATTATTAATATGAGGATTCATTCAGAGTGCAGACTCTCAGCTGTCTGATCCAAGCACTTTAACATCTGATGAACTCCTGTAGCTGATACTGTCTTTGTTTCTCTGCAAGCTGACTGAACCTTTAAAAGTGAAACTGTTTCTATAAAAATGTGTAAGAGTTTCAATCTATGCAGCTTAAAATCCTACTAAAAACTGGCAATCTGGAAAATCTGTTCCCAACACAGACACAATGTGGATAAAAAAATACACACGACAAAAAAAACTTCATAGTTCTTCTTTAATGATGAACGTGTGTTTATTTCACAACAAAACAACTTGTTCCTTAATCATAACTGTATCGCTGTCCTCAGAGAAGAAAGCTGGATCTCCTCTCCCTCCTCTGCAGTGGTACAGACCTCCTTGTGAGACTCTAATATCTCTGTTTGCTTCATTTCCTCTCATGAGCTGAGCTTCATAAGAGACTGAATCACGTCTGAACCAGTCAAACTTCCAGCCAGCAGAGCCCTCCACAGAGCAGCTCAGTGTCAAAAAAAAAAAAAGAAAAAAAAAAGAAATACAACAAAACAAGAAAATTATTGCCACTGAATGTTTGGCTTTTTTTTGGGGGGGGGGGGGGGGGTGTATTCATTACGTTTTGTTAATCTCTTGCTCTCTTCCACAGTGTCCTTTGTCCTGTCTCCCTCCTCTCCAACTATTCATGACAGATGGCTGCCCCTCCCTGACCTTGGTTCTGCTGGAGGTTTCTTCCTATTTAAAGGAGTTTTTCCTTCCCACTGTCACCAATGCTTGCTCAGGGGGTTCATTTTACTTGTTGGGCTTTCTTTATCATTGTATGGTATTTACCTTACAATGTAATGATTGTGGAGGCAGCTGTTTGTTGAGATTTGGCATGACATAAATAAAATTTAACTGAATTTAATTTAATTTAATTTAGTTATTTAAGTGAATAAAGTCTTTTGTTTGTTTTCAATCATCGGGCACAAAACATTTGAATCTCCTGGGACACTTTGGAGCGATGTGTGACCCTCTTGCTTAAAATGTTGTTATTAAATCACAAAATGAAGAGATAATACTTTTCAGAGAATTGCATCCATTCTTCCAGTCCACAGACTTGAAGAATAGATTTTTAGGCATTTCTCTGTGTAGTGTTTTATAATTAGGAAACCTTGAGTTAATACAACAAGGACACTGTGATAGTCTGCACACCAATACACTAAAAAGGTGTGTTTGCTTGGGTCTCCACAGCAGTGGATTCTGCTGGAGAACTAATTCAGTTTGTAGAGATGATTAAATAAATGCACAGAAACAAAAAAAACTGCATGAAGGCAGCAGACTCTTCGTAAATCACACTCTTGCGCAAGTACCTGGTGGTTTTAAAAATGAAACATATTAAATGAAATTTTAAAAGTATAAAATTGTTAGGTCAGCTCCCTCATCCTCCTATAATCATCTCTCCCATTCTTCCCTCCCTTTCTGTTCTGTTCTAGTGCAGGTGGCGCTTTGGGTCTGCTGGGGGCGCTGCAGCTCCAGCCTCAAATACAGGGAACTACATCTCCACACTGCCACATCACAGACTCAGTTATTTACTCCGGATCTCACTGAGCTCCATCTCTGTTTCCCTGGACTTCCATCTATCCTCGTGTCCCTGAGCACTCAGCTGGCTCAGCCTCTGCCTCTGCTCCCCCTCCTGCTTCCTGCTGGTAACCCCAAATCTGTTTATCTCAGCTACTGAGTGACACAAGAGATTGGAAATAGGAGATCATATTATTCATATTTTATATACAGCGAGAAAATAAACACAGTCTTACCTTCAGCATTTCCATAGCAGAGCGTGCTGAGCACTAAAATCAAGATTGAAACATCATCAAACTGACAGAAAATCAACTCATTATGAACTAAAGCATTTATTAAAAAAGTGAATTTTCATATGAAAGAAAATTTCTGTGCTTATACGCTTTACACTGCTATAAACTGGCATAAACTGCAGTGTAAAGTAGCTGTGTATCAAACACGATGTTCCCCTTTAAACTGAGCCAAGACACCAGCCAATATTTTGGTTACACAATCGTGTTGATAGTAAAAAAAAAAACAATACTCTCAGATAAAAGTGTTCATCACCTCATAGTCTGTTATTTTATCCATAATTTGAAAAAAAAAAAAAGTTTCTTTATTCAGTAACATTCAAACAGAGGAAGTCAGTAATGTACTTACAGAATAAGCTCAGCACACAGAGCAAAGAGCGCCCCATCTCACATCCAGCTCTGCTGCACTCTGAGGCTCAAGTGTTTTATATTCCACTAATAATTATGAGAAGAAAGAGATGCTGGGCTCTAACTTCTTCTCACTGGCCTCTCGGTGCTTCCTTCCCTTTCACACTAAACTCAAAGTTGCAGCAGCAACTCTGACTGATTTACATTTCCTGTCCACTGAAAACACACCAGCTCTTTGAGTTGGTCCCCTTCTCTTTTCTATACAAACTGTTCTGTTACTTCGACCCAGGCAACACTTACAGAACCAGTCAAATGTTTGGACACGTGTACGTGGATTGTATGCAGTTTATACTGTTACACTGGTTTTTTTTTATTTGTAAAGGACGACATTTAAATCACTTTAGTTTAAAATTAAAACATTTAATACATTAAATAACCAGAAGAATTACATGTACACGAGCACTCTCGGTTCACGAAATCACAGGCCACATGTGTCAGACTCAAGGCCCGCGGGCCGGATCCGTGAGATGATTTCATATAGCTATTATTAATGGCCAACGGTAAACAGCGCTCCCACCATTTATACTACAAATCCCACAATGCACCGCAACAGCTCCTGCAGGCCAAGACCTGTGCGGTAACCCATTTGTGTTGCCAAGGATTTACTGATCAGTGATCAGCAGACAGCACTTTTTACAGTGACCTATAAGCTAGCCCTACCTCCAAAAATGGCCAAATGAAAAGTGGAAAACAGGTGGGAGGCAGAGGACCTGATCGCTGACATCGGAGGTAAACCGTGTGTCTCTTTTCCCCGCCTGCGATGTGCGGGGAAAAGAGCGGATTGGTGGGACAGTTGGGAGAAGATGCAGAGGGAGACCTGCACAGGTGACAGTGCATCACTGCTCACACACCAGGAAACGCTGCGCAGCAAAGTCCCGAAGACACAACGCGTCATTAGCACCGTAACACAGACAGTGCGCGCGACCGTCGCTGAGCCACCCGTTACGTGCCCTTACCTGGTGAACAGCTGTTTACACTCAGTGTTTCACCGCTGAGCCGGCTGATCAAAGGAATTTTGAATTACCGTAATTTAGCGACCGTTTGTCCTGTCGGAAAAATTCAAAGTTTCTGAAAGCTGAGAAATTGCGCTTCACATGCAACATAGGAGTTATTACAGTAAAAGTTCGCAAATGGTGTAACCTTTGACCCTGCAGCTTCAGGGATGGAAATCAGAGCAGGTTTCCACCGCTGTGTTTGCAGCTGCACTTTTTGCTGATAAACTGGACACACTGCGCTGTTTATGCAGCGTTTTTCCGCATATGAAGCGCAAAAATTCACATCACAATTTTTACCTGAAAAATTAG
This sequence comes from Archocentrus centrarchus, assembly GCF_007364275.1. Lineage (NCBI taxonomy): Eukaryota > Metazoa > Chordata > Actinopteri > Cichliformes > Cichlidae > Archocentrus > Archocentrus centrarchus. Next base: position 811,449 of record NW_022060278.1, on the reverse strand, counting down.
CAAAATTTCATCAGCTCATTTTTGAAGAAGAAAAATAATTATTATTTTATTTAATGTGTTGAGGGGAAATTTTCTGTATTCTGACCATTCAAATCATATTGCTGATTAAAATAATTTTTAATTCTAACTCAGACTGTGGCTTCAATTTTGGCCCTTCATACGACTGAGTTTGACGCCCCTGTTCTAGGCTAAACATAACACTTTATACTTCCACTATCTACAAGCGCTATCAGTTCAAAACAGAGAGCCGTGGTTTAGGCTTGACCTTCTCAGATTGGTTCACCCAATGGTTGGTTCCAGCCTCATAGCACAAGCTTCTCCAATCTGCAATAAGATCTCTGTAAAAGAATCACATGCCTTCTCCCTAATCCCTAATCATGACATAGCAGTTTTATTCCATTTAGCAACAGGGTGTGATGACCTATACGCACACCCTCCTTAGACACAGACGTACATGTTTTGGGAAAACCTTCAGACTGGGAAGGCCATAAATAAGATAAACATGTTTCCTAAAGGCCATGAAGTTAGTCCGGTGACCACTGGTCCACTATCTGTCTGCTCGCTATCTAATTTAATTATTTATTTTATTGTCTATTATTTGCTTCAGCCACTACTTATTAATTAATTTCCTGCAGTTTACTTTTAAGCAGTTGTCATTTTATTCATTGACTAAATAATAAAACCCAACAGTATGTAGTTTAGTTCACTGTCATGCTTTGTCAGTTTCAAAGGATGTGACTCTAAAAGCTCACATGCTCACAGTCCAGGTAATATTTCATGTATTTTACAGGTAACACATCTGCATCAGAAAATAACTGCTGACAACTGACCTTTAAATAAAAATATGCAGTTAATCTCATTCTGAGACCTGAGTACTGATCTGAAATATCATTAAAATAAATGGCGTTATCCTACTGTGTGCTGATAAGCTGGACTTAAAGTGTTGGCTCTGCACCGCAAAGGTAGCATCGTTTCTTGACCAGCTGACAGTTAACAGCAGTCATCCAAACACATCCTGTAAAAATTTTAGTGCTACTTTAAAAAAAAAAAAAACAGGAAAATGAAAATGGAGAATGTTAAAGAATGTTTAAAAACATTGTGTATGTGAGATCAGTGAGATTTGCAACTAATTCACAGAAATAAACAGCTGAAGGCTTCAGTGTTTCCTGGAGGAAGAGGGACCAAGATGGGAACCATAACACCCATCCATCCATCCATCCATCCATCCATTCACTTCCACTTATCCTGTTCGGGGTCGCGGGGGAGGCTGGAGCCTATCCCAGCTGACATAGAGCGAGAGGCAGGGTAGACCCTGTACAGGTCACCAGCATGTCGCAGGGCCAACACGAGAGACAAACAACCTTTCACACTCACATTCACGCTCTCATTCACACCTATGGGCAATTTAGTGTAGCCAGTTAACTAACCCCAGTAAGTGCATGTCTTTGGAATGTGGGAGGAAACCCACGCAAGCACGGGAGAACATGCAAACTCCACACAGAGAGAGGGAGAGGCCTGGGCCAAGGTGGAATCGAACCCTTCCAGATGGTATTCTAACTGTGAGGCAGCAGTGCTAACCACAACACATTAGACAGAAAACCAGTTTATGTTGTTATTCATAAGTTTGGTGCTGTTGGTCAGCAGCAATAATTCCTGTATGGTTATATTCTTGTAGTTCAACCTGCCAGCACCCGGGAGCTCCCAGAAACAGAGGAGCCCCAGACAAGTGAAACTCTTGCAGGGGTCAGTCTTGGTGTGCATGGTGTATAAACAGCACATTCAGACATGAGAGACGGGACATGGCTGCTCCATCAGACTGTTAAAATTACACCATTATGTCATTCATACACAGGTTGCTTCAACATACATATTACAGCTTCAATCGCACATTCTCACACAAGCCTCGAGGTGTAACGTAGTGAGGTCAGAGTTTTCTTTACATGGCATTTGGAAACTTACTTTGGCAAAAAGAGACGCCGCGTCCTGTATATAGAACACATTTTATCAAACTTCAGTAAATTAAACTGTAACTTACAAATGACCTCACCTGTCCAGCTTGAAGTACCTAACAGAACTCTTTCACTTTGGAAACATTAACCTGCTGCTGGCTGATGCAGCAGGAATGTGATAAACTCAGAGTTACTCTGCACACAGCTGAAAACCTCAAAACAACTTAAGTGATTTGGAATGAGTTTGTGAGTTAGTGCAACTAACAAAAATGGAGGACATGCAGTTTTACTCCTTTTTTTTAAAAGTGATTTGTGAATGTTTGTGGGTCTGACCTGTTAAGATTGTGATCACAGTTCCTTACAGGGCAGCGAGCAGCAAGGTGGTAACGTGGTGAGAAAATAACTTGGTGGTAAATAATGTTGCTTCTGTCCTGCTGTGAGTGTTGGAGAAATTCTCGTAGACAGATCCTTTATCAGTAATATAGTTTATTACAAAAGGAACAATGACTTTACATTTGTCGGGCTGACGAATGGGAGAGGGCGGTCCAATCGCCCTAACTCGTCAAATAAGAGAATTACAAGAGTTTTATATCTTCATATCCACACACACATCTTGGTTTGATATCATAGGGAGAATCCAGCTTCAGCTCTCTCTCTCTCTCTCTCACACACACACACACAGTGTTTGTGAGAGACTCGACATGTAAGCATTTCCATATCTGGCTAATGTGACGTAAGCAGCCCTCTGAACTGATGGAAGCATGCACGGATCTCAAACGTACACATCATTATATAGACAAGACATGAAGTAAGGGGGGGAGAAAAACAGGCCTGTCAACTCAGGAAAGGGCGTCATATTTGATATATCCCCTGGAATAGTAAAACTCCTATATGAAATATCAGACATGTAAAACATCAGCTACTACAGTGGTCATTCAAACATAAAGCTGACATGCTGAGATGTTGTCAGGTTAACAGAAAGGAAGGAATTTCTTGAGTGTGATTGTGCAGTAGAGAATCATGGAAGAACAATTTGCAGAAGAAACTGATGTTGTGCTTCACAGAGATAAGACTGTAACTTCTCACTGGCCCATCTGTGCTTCCTTCCCTTTTCCACTAAACTCAAACTGCTGCTGCAGCTTCGACTGCAGCAGTTCCTGATCATTCAGAACACACTAGCTTGTTTCTTGCATTTTATTCAAACCTGTTGGTATTTCAAATCTGGAAATTATAATTTTTATCCAGGTTATAGTTTTTACTTCTTTCTTCTTGAGAAACTCAGATTTTTGTGACGTCCTGTGGTTTAATATCGTGCTGATTTCCTCCTCTGCTGTGCTTCTGGAGACCATCAGTGACTGAGAGTCAGCAAATTGTTGTCATCAAGTTATAATATTATTATATACCTATACGCTATTTTGCAAAAACTGCTTGCTGCTTTCACACCCAAATGAACTTGAGTGACCTCCCATTCTTAATCCATAGGGTTTAATATGATGTCGGCCCACTCTTTGCAGCTATAACAGCTTCAACTCTTCTGGGAAGGCTTTCCACAAGGTTTACGAGTGTTTATGAGAATTTTTGACTGTTCTTCCTGAAACACATTTGTGAGGTCAGACACTGATGTTGAGAGAAGGCCTGGCTCACAGTCTCTGCTCTAATTCATCCCAAAGGTGTTCAGTCAGGTTGAGGTCAGGACTCTGTGCAGGCCACACATGAAACTCACTCTCCATGTCTTTATGGTCATTGCTTTGTGCACTGATACGCAGTCATGCTGGAACAGGAAGGGGTCATCCCGCACACTTTACTGTTTAGTATAGAGATGTCTGTAAGAAGTTTTGGCACTGTAAGTGTCGTTAAGTTTGGAAGAACGTATGCATGTCTCACATGTTATACAGGAGTATGTTTTATCTTCGGAGTGCTGTTAACATTGTGTGCTTAAATAGTTTAGTTTCAGTATCCAGAACAGAAACAGTGTCGACTCTAAATTCAAACAGCTAAAAGAGCGGTCTGTTTTAATACAGCTGAGTATCGCTGTAAGCAGTGAGAAATAAATAAATGTCAGAAAGATGGACATGTGTGAACTGTAAGGACACCGGGACTGAAAGGGAGTAATCCACACATGAATGTTGTTGATGTTTGCTGAAAGCTGGATAAGATGCAGTCTGGAAGGTGGGCTGAGTGTCTTCATTGCTCCTGAACATTATCTGCATTTACAGGGATTTCATTTTTGTAATGGTGGCACCATCCCTGCGGCCCGTAACACATGCATGGCTTTATTTTGTTGAACAGTTTTCTTTGAATCAAGTTTCCACTTCCTCTTTTCACATACAGTAAAGAGGCGTGATATCAAGAATAAGTTGTTGCCACATTCTCACTAGAGCAAATGTGTGCACAGACAGTAATTATCATACTGTGTACAAAATATGCAAACAATTGTTTTTAAAGTTTCAAACTACAGAGCAGATTTTAGATATTCTGTAAGGCACAATATATGCAGCACAATACTTTAATGCAGTAACTGAAGGAGAAAAGAGGAAGTGGATTGTCAATTTTTCACATGTGCAGTTGTGAGTTGTGTGATGACAACAAGGAAAGAAAAAGAGATGAGTTTTTAAGACTTTGCAACTGGCGCTCTGCCAATGATCTCTCTCTGCAAACTCCTGTCAGGGCTAAAATATGTTTCCTAAAAGGCAGCACACATTCAGCTTAAATCGTTCTTCCTCATTTTAGTTCTGCAGCCAAAGAACAAAATGTGAAGTCATTGCTGTATGTGGTCACTTAGCAACCAGCTAAGTGACCACATACAGTCAGAGTCACAGGCGTAACCCGTTGGTGAAATGATTCGGGGCAGACATTATTTTTGGGTCCTTATCACCATGTTTTACTACAGGAAACACAACATCTCACATTCTCTCTCTCTCTCTCACACACACACACACAGTAAGTGCAAAAATAATCATACATAGCAATGACTGATAATATGATTAGCATTATTCCAGCTTTTGATCGGCACCATGCACAAAAATGTGGAATAAATAGTCATTTTCCACTCCAGATTAGACAGAAGTAAAGAAACATGTTTTGATATCTGAGAGAAACATTTAATAACAGACTCTAATAAAACACCCCCATCACATGCACCATTGAGGTTACCCGAGGCAAAGTGGGAAACATCTGGGAAGGTAATGTAATAGGTTTCACCCACTGACGGTAATGACCCACACCTTTTTTCACACTTTGGCTCATGTGATGTCTCACTCAATACTGGGTTAATGACCCTCAAGACTGTGGTGTAAAATTTGGGTTTCACCTGATTTACCCTCCATGACTGTCTTGTAAGAAATTACATAGAAAAACACTAATTATAAGCTGTAATTGAGGTCACGAGATGCTGAACTCCTCGCAGCTGGAATAGAGAAAGATTGTATCCAAATGGCTGTGAATGAGGTGTTATTTTTTCTTTTCAGCATCAATGCTGGTGGGAAGAATGTTTGTGTTCTAGTTTGCTGTTTGTAAAGGTTTCTTTCAGTAAATCTCAGAAAATTAGTTTGGTTTTGATGCTGTTTAGTTTTTCCATCAGGACCATCTCTAAAGGGGACAGCCCCCTCTAGGGGTTAATTACCCGTAACTCTGCCAGATGTTTTAGAACTGAAGAAGCTTCTTGGATGAGAGGAGAAACATTTTCACTAAACTACATGGCCCAGTTTCCCATACAGGGATTATGTCTAATCCTGGACTAAATACTTTTTCCTTTTAGTCTAGGACCGTGCTTAATCCATGACTGGGAAACTGCCTGCAGAAGTCCAGATGCCTTTTTATTAATGCCTGTTCACTTTAAGCTGCAACACTATGATTCACAGTTCACATTGTATAATATCATGTAGTTACAGGTTAAAAATAATGCAGTTATATTTTACAAACATCATGATGACAGCAATGGCAATTTTATTTATCACATTTCATTACATCATGATTATAAAAATACTGCTCAGGCCAATATAAAAATCTAAGAATGCATAAAAGTCAAGAAGAAATGCATTTATTTAAATCAAATCAAAATCATATCAGAATCTTTAGAAGCTCAAACATTTTTAACCTTCCTTATGAAACACTGCAAAAGATGATTTTAAGTCAAGCTGCTGTTATTAAGTGAAAACAGAGAACATGAAACTAATTGGAAACACAGCAGTCTGCTACAAGACAGCATTAGGTCTATACTTCAAATAGTATATATTGTACACTATAGATACTGTATTTTATAATGATGGCCATTGTTGTTGTTATTGTTAACTGACTGTACAAATTACTGGGCATGTGTGACATGTGGAGCAGCACTGGCTGTTTCTGCTTCTTGTTGGTTTCGTTGCTCCGGCTCTCCTCACCGAGCTGTAAGACGACCACAGAAAAGACAGTTGTAACAATGTAATGAGCTAAAGAGTAAATTACAGCATGAATCCTTCATGTTAGTTACTGAGAGCATTTCCTAATTTGACTTCAGAGTAAACTGCTTAATCACCGGATTTGGAGATTATTTAAACACAAACACAATCATTTCCTTAACCAGCAGCTCACTCCACTTATAAACAGCATCACAGTTTTTATTAGTTATATAAGCTAAAATGCATGCACACAAAAAAAAAAAAGTAAAACAGATTTACATTTTTAATCTTACTATATAATAACTTCTAATTATTATAGTAAATTATATAGATCATCACTGGTGATGATTGTGCACACTTTACTTACCCTGGTTTTTCTTGGTGTTTCCTTTATTGTGGCGGTTGACTTGAGCATACATCGGATTATCATCTAAAAGAGAAACAAGATCTCAGGATACATTTGCAGAAATATGATATGCAGTTGGCAGATGACTAGACAGACTTAGAAGTGGAGTTAAAATTATATATTTTTAAAATCACTTTAAAAATAACTATGTTTCATTTTCCCATACAACCCATCTGTGTGGTCAGGAATCTGAGCAGCCCCAAATTCACTTAGAGGAAAACTACTGTAGATAATCCCAAAGTCATTTTCAAAAAACAAAACAACCACAACAACAAAAAACTATCTGTGGTTGTTCCACCTCCTCATGTAGGATACATTTGAAAAGGTGGAAAAAACTAATAAAGTATCAGAAGAGCCTTTCTACAGAGTAAATACATGAGAAAACTGAAACACTGCTGACAGCTTAACACTTAAAGATTATTGATGCATAAAATGGTCCAAAAATGTACATTAAAAAAACGGCACATCCACAACAAAAAGAAGGGCACAACTGCAGAAAAAAAGCCGGTGGCTTGACCACATCTGTGTAATGCAGCACATCTTTGTGACAGAAAATAAAAATATTTTCTGTTTAATTTTATTTCTTCTCTAGAATTTATTTAGACTAATATCATTATTATTATTACCTAGAGCACTTCCTGATTTAACTTCAGAGTAAAATGTTTCATCAGCTGATTTGGGATTTGATTTTCCTGTAAGTGGAGAGAAGATTATTTTAAATATTTTCTATAATCTGTAAAAAACAAATAAACAATAATTTAATTAATACAGAAGTTAGTTCTTGAGTTAGTTACTTGACTGGTACAAAGATAGAGTAGTACAGCTGTTATTAATGATATAAACTAAAATCCATACACAAAAATGAAGTAAAACATTTACATTTTTAATCAATTATTTATTGTCATAGTAAATCATAAAACACAAGATAACACTTGTTCAAATGTTCATTATGGCAATTTTCTAAATCAATCAATCAAGCAATCAATCACATGACAGCCACTCAGTACATTCAGAAATGGCCAAGATGACCTGTTGATGTTCAAACTGAGCATCAGGCTGGAGAAGAAAGGTGATCTAAGTGACTTTGAATGTGGCACGGCTGTTGGTGCTGGATGGGATTTTCCTACAGAACCATCTCTAGGTTTTACAGAGAATGGCCTGAAGAGGAGAAAATATCCAGTGAGCAGCAGCTCAAACAACATTTGTTACAACCACAGGATGCAGAACAGCATCTCTGAATGAACAAAATGCCAATAATTGCCTGATGGCTGCTTCCAGCAGGATAATGTACCATGTCACAAAGCTCAGATCACCTCAGTCTGCAAACACTAAGTCAGGCTGTTGTGACGTACCTGCAGCTCCTATCTTCACCTCAGAGTAAACAGCACTCTCCTCTGGTTTATGATGCTTCCCTGTTAAGATCATCAGATGAATCAACAAAACAAAAAATGAAAATATTTTCAGGTATTACAAAAAGCTTTCAATGAAATGAAATCGCGAATACAAGTGGCAGAAATGAGCTTCCTCCCAAGGGCGGCTGGCCTCTCCCTTAGCCATAGTGTGAGGAGTGCAGCTACTCAGAGTAGAGCCGCTGCTCCTCCACATCAAAAGGAACTAGTTGAGGTGGTTCGGGCATCTGACTAGGATGCCTTCTGAGTGCCTCTTGGGTGAGGTGTACCGGACATGTCCGACCAGGAGGAGGCCCCGGGGCAGACCCAGGACAAACTGGAGAAATTATCTCGCAGCTGGCCAGGGAACGCCTCAGTGTTCCCTCAGATAAGCTGGGGGAGGTGGCTGGGGAGAGGGAGGTCTGGGTTTCTCTGCTTAGGCTGCTCCCCTGCGACCCGGGCCCACATAACCAAAGAAAATGGATGGACAATTATCAGCCTACAGAGAGCTGACATCCAAAAATCAAAGTGAAAGAAGCCGGTCCATTTTACAACTCAAACTGATAATCAGCAGTTTGTATGGCCCCTGTTTTAGGGGTTTTCTCATTGTTGCACCTCTAGTGTACTTGTTTATTTACTGTAATTAACATAAATGTAGCTGAAACTGATTAACCTCTGCTACTTTTTTTCCTTTATTTTCTTTAACACGCATGAATGTACGTGTATTATGGCAATAGCAGAGCTGACAGGAAGGAAGAAAAAAGGGAAAAAAGGAAAAGGTGGAGAAAGTAGGAGAAAAAAATGACAAGAATAGAGCACAAGCAGAAAAACACAGCGGTTCACCACCTGCTGCACCTGCAACAAAAAAAAAAGAACATATAGAAAAAACAAACAGCAGCTGAAAAGAATACACAAATATGTAAAAAAAAACATGGCTACACAACAAATAATCAACCAGTTGTTTTGTGTGTGTGTTATAATAATTTTTTTTCACATCTAGTTTTAGTTAACTATAATCAGTGGATCAGTGCCTCCTCTGCTACTTAACTGACCAGATCAATATCCCAGAGGTTTAACTGAGTTGATGCTGTACTCTGATTACAAAGGGCTCCTTTATTCATTTAATTTTTTTAGCAGTCTCTGTCTGAGTGTGTGTGTGTGTTTTGCATGCTCACTCTTATTTCCAACATTTTTAAGCTCAATAACAGAGTATGTGACGTCTTGTGGTTCATCTGCTCCTGAAATGTGCAAATATTTTGGTTCAGGAATGAAAACATGTCACGTGTAATTGATCTCATGTACTGTATATGAGATACTGCACCATTTCCAGTGTCTTCCACATGCATGACAGATTGATAGAGGTTAGAATACTCTACATCTAAAAACAAACAAACAAACAAAACTCACAATAAAATAAAAACAAGCCAAGATCAGAGTATTACTCTACTGCTGTTACACCAAACATCACATTTTTTACAGATAAGTGTAAATACAGAACATTTTAAGCCCTTTTCAGAGTTTGATTTTTTGATAGCTATTGTATAAGTAAGTCTTGGCTTGCACCCATAATAGAGTTCAATTAGCTGTTCTTATATGAAACTGACATTTATATATTCAGTCAGGTTAAAGATCAATCAAGTATGTTCAAATGTGTTTTAACTCTGATCTTTTAGTCATTTAGCTTTTTGACTATTCGTGCAACTAATTATCTTTTTTTGGCTTTGAAATAATACTTTAAGGACAGCTGACCATAAACTGAACCTAAGCAATGTTCAGGTTAATGGAGACTTAATGAGAAGCCAAATAAGAACTGACCAGGATGAAGAGAGTCCTGCCCACCAGCTTCACCCTGGTTGAGTTCATGGTTTCTGGTGGAGCTCGGACTGCGTGGTCTAACATAACAAATACACACATAGCAGCCTAATAAACACATAAATTGTAAGATAATACAATAATTTTAATACAGTAAAGAATTTTTAAAAAGTATTATACCAACCTGATGAAGCTTGAATCTGTAAAAAAAAAAAAAAAAAAAAAGAACAGAAGTTGTTGTTCTGTTAATGTGATTGGACTTACAATTATCAGTTTAAAGTTTGCAATGAGGATTCATGTAGTAAGAAAACGAGCTCACCCTTGGTCTTTCTACAGCAATAAAACAATGGCAGGAGAAGAAGAAAGAAGAGAAGAGAACTCCACAGAGCAGTCCAACAATCCACAACAGAAGAGATGAAGAGCCGCCGGCTGTCAGTTTAAAAAGAAAAAGTAGTCATGTTAGTTCTCAAATATCAAAATCATTTACAAATATTCATCAAATCTTTGATCCTGCTCACCTTTAACTAACATCCAGCTCTGTGGTGACTCTCTTCCTGAGTATCCACACTTGTAGAAACCTTCATCAGACTTTGACACTGCAGAGATCTTCAGCTCCTCTCGGGTATCATTTTGAATAAGTTTGTCATTGTGGTAGAAAAACACATTGGAAAGTATTTTTTGTGTCCTCAAACTGCAGCTCAGACTAACAGAAGCTCCTTCAGTCACAGGATGAACAGGACTCACCAGGATAGGAGCATCAGGATCATCTGTGACACAATCAAACAATTGTTTCAGTCAGATCAGCTGATGCAGACTTTTAGAAACAGCTGACACACAATAATAAGAACAGATTGAACAAATGCTTTTCACCATGAAGATCTAATATCTGATCTTGTATATTTTTTCTTGTTTCTAAATAACATTTTTACCTGATAAACAGCTGTAATAACAATGATAAATACACTCAGTGTGCCTCTCCTCATTAACAGTCCACAGTGAGGATCCAGTAATCACTGAAATAACTTTGGCCTGATCAATAACAGCTTCATAACATCAGTAACAGACACAGTACAGGAGCTACAGGCTGGAGGAGTTTAAAAATCACTACAATGAGGAAATTGTTGTTTCTACTCTACAAACAAATTTAGAAGTTCCTCAGAGCATGTGTATTTATTTCAACTAAGAAAATATTTTAAATACTCGTTAACTTTTGCCACTGGGTAAAATATGGATGTAAATTGTTTTTTTTAAAAAAGGAGTGAAATAAGAACTACAATCAAGAATACTTTACTACTCAGTTGAGATGCCTAAATTACCATTTTGTGTTTATCACAGAATTATGAAACAAGGCAGGAGGAAAATTGGAGACATGTTTCATAATAGATGATTTCTAAATGATTAAAATTAAGGGAAAACATTTAAGAAAATGTATAATAACATACCCTGTACAGTGATGTTGACTGCACTGCTGAACTCTCCTGATCCAGACTCACACCAGTACACTGCAGTATCTGACTGTGATGTGTTGATGTTACATGTGGATCCAGTCATTGTCCTACAGGCAGAGTTCAGTTGGCCGTCCTCAGTGAACTTCTTCACTCTCCACTCAGTGAAGTTTCCCTCACAGGTCAGTGAGACAGAGTCAGAGGTGAAGTGTTGCACTCTGTCAGGACTCACTGTGAGAGACGCTGCTGAATGAACATCTGGAAACATGCAGGGAGGAGACAAAGCTCAGAGCGGAGGAGATTAAATCTATGTTAATATAAATTTAATTCACTTTCACGGCTGCTGCAGGCAGGCAAAGCAGGGAGGACCCCAATAGTGATGGGTCGGTCGTGAATGATCCAGCTCTTTGAAGTGACCGATGGGAGCTGATAATGAGCAGTTTCTTTTTTCTTTCCGTTCGTTTTTTTTCCCTTTCTGTGGAAGCTGCACGTGATTGGTTAAGATGTGTGGTAGTATCTGACTGTCTACACAGAGCAACAGGGCGCGGGGCAGAGACACACCACACCACACAGTGAGTCCACACAGATCAAACACAGAAGGAGCGTCTCCTGCAAAGTTTGCTCAGAGACCGGAAAGAGCAGGAGGAAGTTGCGCTTACATAGAGGCTACATGTAGGAATGGTGAGGAGAAGTAATTCATTTACACATTTTTTAAACTACAATCTGAAGAGCCATTTGGGAGCCAAAAGAGCCGGCTCTCTGAAAAGAGCTGAACTTCCCATCACTAGACCGACGCGGAGCCAAGGGCGTTATTGTGCTTCACTTTAATAGTACAACGCTTAATACAATAAGGCTGGACAGGAGCCAGCTACACCAGGAAATCTGAAACTAGGAACTCGAAACTGGAAAATAACAAAACTCACAGCAGGACCATCAACCTAGAAGAACAAAAGGACCCGAACAAAGAACTAAACAACAGTGAAACCTTAAATACACAGAAGGAACGAGGGGTGAATGAAAACAGCTGATCACAACAGGTGAAATGAATGACTCTAATAACACAGGAAGCAAAACTAAACACAAAACACAGGGAACACAGGACTGCCAAAATAAAACAGGGAAGTAACTAAACATACACACACACACACACACACACGCAGACTTAACACAAGAAACCTGAATAACATACAAACAGTGGTGGACAGTAACGGAGTACGTTTACTTGAGTACTGTACTTAAGTACATTTTTTGAGTATTTTTACTTTACTTGAGCATTTATTTTTGTTGTGACTTTCACTCCACTACATTTCAAAGACAAATATTGTACTTTCGACTCCACTACATTTCTAGGAAGATTGTCGTTACTCGTTCCTTTTGGCTCAGCATAGCTTTGTAGTCTGCTGTTGCTATTTTCTTTACTGAATGCATTGGCCACATGCTATGCTCTTCACAAGAAAGGGAAGCCAATCACAGTCTCCGCTCACACCTGGGATTTGGAATTACGCCATCATCAACTTGAGCTGAGTTCCCGCTTTCATTCAAACAGAAATCAACAATGGAGACAGTTGGAGAAAGTCAAGTGGAGAAACCACCACACCCATGGCCATATCTCATGTTTGAGATTTCAAGACTAAAAAATTGTTTGTATCACTTTAAACGTCTTCTGTGTTTACCGCACACAAACTATATTTCTGCATTTAAGAACTCGCCATCCAACCTGAGAAAGCACATTGACGTATGTAAGCAAACGTTTTTTGAAAAAACTTTAAACGAAGTTGACTGAGGTTTAAGTGGTTGCAGTTAAATGCCATGACCGATGATTGAAATAAAGCCGACCATTAGTGTGGTAAGCTTGGTGACAAGTGAGAGGGAAACTATGGAGCGGTTTCAGGCAAGCCTCCTCTGTGGCAAACTGACTCTTCAAGCGCTTCTGATGAAGAGGACTTTTTCTCCAGCTTGAAGCACGTACACACCCAGGAAAAAACCAAACAACTTGATGCATACCTGGCATGTACAGCTGAAGGTATGACCATTTTAACATCTTACCCAGCTGTATCCAGCCTGTCACTCAAGTTAAACACTTGTACTTTTGAATACTTGAGTATTTTTAAATGCATGTACTTTGAATACCAAAGTATTTTCAAAAGTAAGTACTTCAGTACTTTAACTTGAGTAAACTTTTGACTGAGCAACTTTTACTTGTAGTTGAGTAAGATTTGACCATGAGTATCAATACTTTTACTTAAGTACTAGAGTTGAGTTCTTTGTCCACCACTGCATACAAATAAGTAAAAACAAAACTCCTAACAATAACTAACTGAGGATCCAAACAGTAAGAAACACAAGCCGAAAAATGCAGCAAAATGGAACTACATGAAAAGGAACTCAAAACACTGGGCCACCGGCCCACAGCCATGACATTTAATGTTTTTTTTGTTTTTTTTAAAGGCAGCACAGTGGCATGATGGTTAGCGTTGCCTCACAGCTAGAAGATCTGGGTTGGATTCCACCTTGGTCCAGGCCTTTCTGTGTGGGTTTACTCCAGGTTCCTCCCACAGTCCACAGACATGCAGTTAGTGGGGTTAGGTTAATATGTTTCCCTCACATTCACACCTATGGGCAATTCTAAATTGCCCATAGGTGTGAATGTGAGTGTGAATGGTTGTCTCTCTCTCTGTGTTAGCCCTGCAACAGGCTGGCGACCTGTACAGGGTGTACCCTGCATCTCGCCCCATGTCAGCTGGGATAGGCTCCAGCGCCACCCTCCCACCATCCCACCCTCCTGCAAATCTGAAAAGTACAAGCAGATGGATGTTTTTCTTTTTTGAAGGTCACTGCTAGCATTTCAACAAGATGCAGTGTTTGTTTTGCTCAAACTAATTTTTACTAACCATGGGCCTATTTTAAATAAACAATGCCAGCAGCTGTTATTTGTGAAATGAGAAATCTTTTACCAACATCTGGAGTCAGAGTTTTCCTCATATCACATTGAACTCTTGTGGTTAATTTCCTTTCACCTGCTTGCTGAATTTTTTATAACCTATTTGACTGTTTTATCAACACCTGCCTGACTGCAAACTGTCCTAACTGTGCACATCCTGCTGTTGGGTAAGATAATTAATACAAGCAGCAGCAACATGAGGAAAAAAAGAGTAAAATAGGACTTAATATTCACTGCAAAGAAACAAAACATTTCAAGTCTCATTCGTCTGTTTTGTTTTTCTTGTACTGTATTAATTGAAAAAGGATAAAAGAAAAAACTGACCTGCAGACCAGACAATCTTTGGTTCACTGTGATCAGTGTGATACTCTGGGTCTCCTCTTCCAGCTCTACACACATATCCTGCTGTGTGTGTCTGTCCATCAATGATGTAGGAGTCCTGTGCAGTCCCACTGCCATCAGGTAGCAGCTCAATAACTGTAGGATTTCTCTGATAGATCAGGAACAGCTTTATACCAGTAGAAGCTCCATCCTGCAGACGGATGTTCAACCTCACAGTTCAGAGTTACTGAGGCTCCAGGACTCAGCCATGATGGAGACACA